>NC_136387.1:108333501-108565403 GCF_965140285.1 Lepidochelys kempii
ATCTAGCACATGATGGCATTTATCTACATTAGTAGATGTGCAGGTGAATGAGCCCCTGATGGCGTGGCTGATGTGGTTGGATCCTCTGATGGTGTTGCTAGAGTAGATATGGGGACAGAGTAGGCAACGGGGTTTGTTACAGGGATGGTTCCCAGGTTAGTGTTTCTGTGGTGAGGTATGTAGTTGCTGGTGAGTATTTGCTTCAGGTTGGGGGGCTGTCTGTAAGTGAGGACTGGCCCGTCTCCCAAGGTCTGTGAGAGTGAGGGATCGTTTTCCAGGAAAGGTTGTAGATCACTGATGATGTTCTAGAGAGGTTTTAGCTGGGGGCTGTATGTGATGGCCAGTGGTCTTCTGTTCTTTTCCTTGTTGGGCCTGTCCTGTAGTAGATGACTTCTGGGTACCCGTCTCGCTCTGTCAATCTGTTTCCTCACTTCCCTAGGTGGCTACTGTAGCTTTAAGAATGCTTGATAAAGAACTTGTAGGTGTTTGTCTCTGTCTTAGGGATTGGAGCAAATGCGGTTGTATCTTAGGGCTTGGCTGTAGATAATGGGTCATGTTATGTGTCCTGGATGGAAGCTAGAGGCATGTAGGAAAGTATAGCGGTCAGTAGGTTGCCCTCCGCTGCCCTCCCTCCCCCAGTCCGCCCCACCCCTCACCCGCTGCCCTTCCTCCCTCCCTCCCCCCCAGGCCTCCCCACCCCTCACCTGCTGTCCTTCCTCCCCCAGTCCGCCCCCCACGCCCCGCTGCCCTTCCTTCCTCCCTCCCCCTCAGTCCGCCCCACCTCTCACCCGCTGCCCTTCCTCCCTCCCAGTCCTCCCCACCCCTCACCCGCTGCCCTTTCTCCCCCAGTCCGCCCCCCCTCCCACCAGTCCGCCCCCCACGCCCCGCTGCCCTTCCTCCCTCCCTCCCCCCCTAGTCCGCCCCACCCCTCACCCGCTGCCCTTCCTCCCTCCCAGTCCTCCCCACCCCTCACCCGCTGCCCTTTCTCCCCCAGTCCGCTACCCTCCCTCCCCCCCCCCAGTCCGCCCCCCACGCCCCGCTGCCCTTCCTCCCTCCCTCCCGTCCGCCCCCCCCCTCACGCCCCGCTGCCCTTCCTTCCTTCCCCTCAGTCCCCCCCCCGTCCGCCCCGCTGCCCTCCCCCCCCCGTCCGCCCCCCACGCTCGGCTGCCCCGCCCTTGCCGGCGCGAGGCTGGGGCGGGCGGCTCCCGGAAGGGCGCTGGGGCCTGCGCTGCTCGGGGCGGAAACGGGCCTGTCCCGGTAGCGGCCAGGGCGGCGCGGCTGGGCCGGCGGCGGGTGAGTCGGGCGGGAACGTGGCGGCCTGGCTCGGCTCGGCTCGGCTCGGGCTTGAGCCTGAAACCTGCCGTGTGCGGCGCCCCCCCCCCGCGCCCCCCCCCCGACTCTGCCTGGGGCGGGTGACCCTGGTCCCCCCCTCCGGATCCTGCCCCCCCCCCGCTCTCTGCCTGGGGCGGGTGACCCTGGTCCCCCCCTCCGGATCCTGCCCCCCCCCGCTCTCTGCCTGGGGCGGGTGACCCTGGTCCCCCCCTCCGGATCCTGCCCCCCCCCGCTCTCTGCCTGGGGCGGGTGACACTGGTCCCCCCCTCCGGATCCTGCCCCCCCCCCGGCTCTCTGCCTGGGGTGGGTGACCCTGTTCCCCCCCTCCGGATCCTGCCCCCCCCCGGCTCTCTGCCTGGGGCGGGTGACCCTGGTCCCCCCCTCCGGATCCTGCCCCCCCCCGGCTCTCTGCCTGGGGCGGGTGACCCTGGTCCCCCCCTCCGGATCCTGCCCCCCCCCGGCTCTCTGCCTGGGGTGGGTGACCCTGGTCCCCCCCTCCGGATCCTGCCCCCCCCCCGCTCTCTGCCTGGGGCGGCTGACCCTGGTTCCCCCCTCCGGATCCTGCCCCCCCCCCCGGCTCTCTGCCTGGGGCGGGTGACCCTGGTCCGCCCCCTCCGGATCCTGCCCCCCCCTGCTCTCTGCCTGGGGCGGCTGACCCTGGTCCGCCCCCTCCGGATCCTGCCCCCCCCCGCTCTCTGCCTGGGGCGGGTGACCCTGGTCCCCCCCTCCGGATCCTGCCCCCCCCCCGCTCTCTGCCTGGGGCGGCTGACCCTGGTCCCCCCCTCCGGATCCTGCCCCCCCCCCGCTCTCTGCCTGGGGCGGCTGACCCTGGTCCGCCCCCTCCGGATCCTGCCCCCCCCCCGCTCTCTGCCTGGGGCGGCTGACCCTGGTCCGCCCCCTCCGGATCCTGCCCCCCCCCCGCTCTCTGCCTGGGGCGGCTGACCCTGGTCCGCCCCCTCCGGATCCTGCCCCCCCCCCGCTCTCTGCCTGGGGCGGCTGACCCTGGTCCGCCCCCTCCGGATCCTGCCCCCCCCCCCGGCTCTCTGCCTGGGGCGGGTGACCCTGGTCCGCCCCCTCCGGATCCTGCCCCCCCCCCCCCGCTCTCTGCCTGGGGCGGGTGACCCTGGTCCGCCCCCTCCGGATCCTGCCCCCCCCCCGCTCTCTGCCTGGGGCGGGTGACCCTGGTCCCCCCCTCCGGATCCTGCCCCCACCCCCGGCTCTCTGCCTGGGGCGGGAGACGCTGCCGGCCCCCCCCTCCCCCTGCTCCCTGCCTGGGGCGGGTGACCCTGGTCCCCCCCTCCGGATCCTGCCCCCCCCCCCCGGCTCTCTGCCTGGGGAAGGTGACCCTGGTCCCAAGACGGGTGTCTTTTAAGTTGTCCCAGATATCTATGATACACAAGACAGGATTCACTCCTGATTTTGAAGAATAATCTGTTTGGGTCTTCACTTACCTAGAGAAAAGCGTCTCCATCAGAGGTGGACCCAGTTTTACTTTACATCCACTAGCAAAAAGCATTAAGTGCCAGAAACCACTATTTTACTGTGAAGTTCTGGGAGGAAAGCTTTAGGTGATTACAAAAAGAAAAGGAGGACTTGTGGCACCTTAGAGACTAACCAATTTATATGAGCATGAGCTTTTGTGAGCTACAGCTCACTTCATCGGATGCATTCACCACTGATGAAGTGAGCTGTAGCTCACGAAAGCTTATGCTCAAATAAATTGGTTAGTCTCTAAGGTGCCACAAGTACTCCTTTTCTTTTTGCGAATACAGACTAACACGGCTGCTACTCTGAAACCTGTCATTAGGTGATTATTTGCTGTGTTAATTTGATGGTTTGATTAAACTGATGATTTAATGCCAGTGCTGCTGCTAATGAACCTTATTTCAAGCCTTAATATGATAATTCCATTGTTTTGTCCATAATTGGTTTGTTAGAATTTGTAATAGCCTAATCTCTGTGGTATGTTCTAAATTTCATAAAAAACATAAGTTCCTTCAGTAAGTAATTTGGGTCAGAGCCCTAGAGAACTTCAGTATATCAGCTGATCCAACTCAGATCCCAGATAGCTCCTTCCTTAAATTAGCCTAGTTCTCTCACCTGCCATTCCTTGTGTCTGTCTAGACTATACATTTTAATAATTTTGGGGATAAAATTCCTGGATGCTCAACTCTTTCTTGCCTATGTCCGTAGGGTGAATAGATTCAAACATTTCTGCTTAGTGTCAGGAAGCAAAAGTTTCCACAGGTGCTCACTAAAGATACACATCCAGCTAAACAGAAGCATACACAAGGACAGAAATATGATACAGGCCAGATGGTGACCCTATCTCCCTCTCCTCTTGCCCACCCATCTGCTTCTCTCTTTCCCTTTGTTCCTCCCGTGTTTCAGCCTGTCTTTTTCTTGGGATTGCAGCCTTCAGCAGGGCTGTCACTCAGATGATGGGTGTAGAAATAAGATGAGTGCATTTTGATTCTTCTCTTTGTTTTGTTTCCAGGCCTTGTTGGGATGGGACAATGGCTCTAACCTTCATGTCCTTACAAGAATTAATCAGGGAGGATTTCCTGACCTGTAAAATCTGCTATGATCTCTACACAGTGCCAAAGATCCTTCCATGTCTGCACAGTTACTGCCAGCATTGCCTGGAACCACTAGTGAGGGACGGAGCCCTCCAGTGTCCTGAGTGCCGGCTGCAAACAGATGTCCCAGGAGGTGCCTCAAGTCTGAAAACCAACTTCTTCATCAACAGCCTCCTGGAGTTATTCCAAATTAAACACAACAGGGATTTGGCCTGCACAGTCTGCTCAGATGCCCAGAAGATCTTGACTGCCACTGCCCGTTGCCTAGACTGCAAGGATTTCTTGTGCCAGTCCTGCACTCAGGGCCATTGCTGCTCCCGTCTCACTCTTCATCATAAGGTGGTGAAGCTTGAGGAGTTTCTAGCTGGGGAATATGATGCTGAGATGAGGCTGCTGCAGGAGCTGTGCTGCCAGGACCACCAGCAGGAAGCTCTGCGATTCTTCTGTGACACCTGCAGTGCTCCCATCTGCAGGGACTGCCGTATGCTAGACCATTTCCAGCACAAGGTGGTCTCTATGGCAAATGCTGTGCAGAGGGAAAGGCCTTCTGTTGAGCAGCTAATTGACAGCCTGGCAGGAACGATAACATGCATCTCTGAGCAGGAAAAAGCTGTGGAGGAGACAATAGATAAGTTGAAAACATCAGGAGAGAACATAAAGGAGAGGATCACCAAATACGTGGATGACATTATCTCCTACCTCCTGGCCCAGAAGGAAGCCGTTCTGGGTGAGCTGTCTGCTTTTCTAACTCAGCAAATGGAAGGTTGTCGCCTGGTGAAAGAGGAGCTCCAGAGCCAAAGAGATAAAGCAATCAGCACCAGAGAGTTCTCTCAAAGGGTCCTCTATGTGGGAAAGGACTATGAGATCTTACACTTAGAGGGCATGATAAGGAATCGGATTCAGGAGCTCCAGACATATATCCCACGGAAATTAGAGAGCCAAATCCCTGAATTGGCCATAGCCTGGGATCAGCCGGAAATGCTGTCAGAGGCAGCACTCTTCAGTCTAGTGTTTCCCAGGGAACAACCTGAAGGAGACATGGAAAATGTTTTTGAGCCAGATAGCGAGGCATCTGCTTCCCCCAGTGAGGAGTCTGAGGATGACCCAGACTTGCCCTTGGACTCAGAGGACCAAGAAGACTCCTGTCCAGGCTCTGAAGAGAGTGCCCCTGACACTCCCGACAAGAACCCCTCTTGTTGCAGCAGGCGCAGTAAAAGGCCTAAGCGCGTGTGCACTTTTGAGGTAGACCAGTGCTGGTCCCAAGCAAAGCCCAATATCACAGGGATTGCTGTTCTGCCTCACGCTGGTGGCATTCTCCTGTTAGATCAGGAGAATGATGAGATAAAGCAGTACAGCGCTGGTGGGCACTTTCAGCAATCAATACCTCTGCCAGACTCAGATGGCGTCTTCTGTGGCATTTCGCTCTGTGGAGACGTCCTAGCTTGCTCTTCAGATTCCTTCCTCTTCTTCCTGACCCTTGAGGGCAAGTTTCTGCGCAAGTTGCTGCTAAGGGGATCCGAGTCTTCCTATGCCATCACCTCCTATGAGGACTCCTATATTGCAGTGAGTGAAGGCACACTCTGCTCCATCTCCCTTTACAGCCCTTCAGGACACTGCGTGGGCAGGGTGGCACCCACAGATTACCATGGGGGGAAGTTCCTTTTCATTGCTGTCAATGACTGGGAGGAATTCATTGTTTCAGACTTCATCAAGAAGCAGATTGTCATCATTGAGAAGTCTGGGCTGATTCTCAATGTGCTGAAGACCTCACACTCGCTGCTGACAAAGCCGTTCAGTGTATGCGTGGACGTGTCTAGTAACATTTTTGTGGTTGATCAGTTGAAGGTGATTAAATTTTCACCAGACGGTGAGACAGGGGAGGTAGTGTTGAGCAACCAAAGTCGGCTGAAGAGACCCCGTGTCCTTGCTGTGGACGACGGCGGGCGCCTTGTTCTGGTGCAAGAGGATGGTTACGTCCACATTTATTGTTTCTAGTTCACACCCTTGGAGAATGTGGGCTGAGTGCCCCAAAGTAGCTGGTTCTGTAACCTCAGGTCCCAAACCTTTATGTTAATAGTGCGCCAGAGTAATCCCACTAGTACTATCACCTCCAGATGCGTTACAGAGCTTTAGCCCTGACTCTGGGTGTCAGTGGAACAGACATGTCTGGGCAGGAACCTTTGTGCTCCAAGTGTTTTGAAAATACTCAGAGCCCAGGGAAGCTGGAGGTAGAAATATTATTTCACTAACTGAGATGAGATCCATATTGCTAAAACTTTCTACACTCTCCCAGCTCACCTGACAGTTTCTGCAGGGGATACTGCAATGTTATAGTCAGTGCTGTCAGTGCCTGAGGTGAACAGCTGGAGAGCTGGGAATAATGGACAGCTCTAAGGAAATGGCAGAAAGGAAATGCCTTTGCTTAATGTGCATTTGGTAGTTGGCACTGATAGATGACAGGTGCCTTTTGAACTGTTTCACGTTAAAGTAACATCTCTTCCCCTGCCCACCTTACCTCTGCTTTAGAGCTGTGAACTGATAGAACTCTGACTTTCACTTTAGCTGTTCTGGAGTGTGTCCCAGATTAAGGGAATGTCAGAAAAATGACCTACTTCTATCTCTCAGCATCCCCTTTGCTATCTTAGCCCAGCCAGCCACTGAATTTGTCTCCCTCCTATCCCCCCGAGTCATAGTCCTCCTTGAGCAGGATGACCAAACATCACAAAGGAACCTGACGCCTGCCAGAAGTTGTGGGAACCTGGTCTGAGCATTGGAAGCATCCAGTCCCACAAGTGTGAAAAGGTAAAAACGGCTAGAACTGTATCTAAAGATCCCAAGCAGAAAGCACCCAGCATTGCTGCAGCCAGAGACTGGTTAGTGCATCCATTGGGAAAGAGGTGGCAGTCGGCTCAGTTCAATGGTTGATGCAGCCTCTTACATTCCTTTTCTGTTTAGCCTGTTGAATCCAGGAAGAGCAGTCAGTGCTTGAGCAGGTCTCAGCTTTTGTTTATATTTAGGGATACAGACTAAAGCTTCCTATTGCATTCCAGCTCATCCTACTGTTAGTGTAAAACAATCATTTCTGTTTGAGCATTAACACTTTTATGTATTTGGATAATTAATAGAGCCTCATGCTTTCCCTTATGAACTGTTTTCCAATTTTTCTTCTTGTTTTGCTTTAATAAAGCCTGGTGCAATTATGAGTGTGGCAGGCCTCACTAAAGGGCATGACACTGGCACTGAGTCGTCACAGTGACCTGAACATAAGGGATGTTTGCTGGAGCCTTTCCCTGTGTGCAGGACAGGATGTGAGAGTACATTCACTAGTTTCTTTCACTGTGTTGGCAAGAAATGTTCAGGCTCTTACAGAGCAGCTCTGTGGGAGCGATTCAGGCATTTGTCTTTGGGCTTTGTTTTAACACTTGCTGGCAAATGTGCTCTCTTACACGGATTCTCAGGGACCTAGCCACGTGCACTGGCATGTAGACATGCATTTTCTCATGCACACACACACACATTAGTATTCGTGTGTGTGCATACAAAATGACACAAAATTACTAAAGATAGTTAAGACCCAGGCAGACTGCAAAGAGCTACAAAAGGATCTCTCAAAACTGGATGACTGGACAACAAAATGGCAGATGAAATTTAATGTTGATAAATGCAAAGGAATGCACATTGGAAAGCATAATCCCAACTATACATATAAAATGATGGGGTCTAAATTAGCTGTTACCACTCAAGAAAGAGCTCTTGGAGTCATTGTGGATAGGTCTCTGAAAACATCCTCTCAATGTGCAGCGGCAGTCAAAAAAGCAAACAAAATGCTGGGAATAATTAAGAAAGGGATAGATATAGGACAGAAAATATCATATTGCCTCTATATAAATCCATGGTACGCCCACATCTTGAATATTGTGTGCAGATGTGGTCGCCCCCATCTCAAAAAAGATATATTGGAATTGGAAAAGGCTCAGAATGGAAAAAATCAGCAAATGGCAGGGAAGGGACAACAGGAAACTCGAGAAGCCTCATATGCATTCTTGCCCAAGCAACTATCCTTGTGCAGGACCTGATCATTCTTTGTGGGCATTCTAATGAGTGTTCTGATGTCCTAAGGCACCTCCTCATGAGAGTAATTGCTGATCTGATCTTGCCCTGTGTTTTGGCTGATAGACACACACAGCCCACAAAATCTTTCTGTCAACATTCCAAGATGGATGAGGTGCTGAGATGGTTGAAGATCACTCTTTCAGCAATTGACAATAAATCCATGTTGTTTCAATGTTCAGATCATTGGCTAAGTTGCCCGAGTGGACCCCTCCTTGGACAGGGCTCTGCCTAGAATGTCATCCAGGAAAGACTATTCCTGTGACCCCTTTTGCCTGAGAAAACCCACCAGAACAATGAGGACTTCTATGAACACTCGTGAGGATGACAGTCTGAAAGGTAGTGCTTTGTATGGAAAATCATTGGTCCCATGAGCGAATCACAGAAATCTCTTGTGCTTCCAGTGGATTGGCACATGAAGATAAGTCTTCAAATCAATTGATATAAAGTAATTCCCTTGGCAGATGGCCACTGCTATGGAATTCAAAGTCTCCATCTTAAATCTGGTCTTTCTTATGAACTTGTTCAGGTGTTTTAAGTCCAACACTACTCTGTCCTCCTCAGATCTTTTGCATATCAGAAACAAGATTAAGTAGTGGCCAGAGAACATCTCTGCCTCAGGAACTCTCTCTATTACATGGAATTGCAGAAGCTGATCTGTGGCCTTTAGCGTATTTTGCCTCTTGCTGATGCTGGAGAAGGGAGAAAATGATGATTTGGAATCTTTGAAAATTCAGTGATGTACCCATGTTGAACCACATTCAGGATTCATCTGTCCAATGTGAAGAGAGGCCATTGGTCCTTGAATTTTAATAGTCTCCCCCCATAGGTGTTGCTCATCTGAACTCTCTTGATTGTATTCAGGCATTGCTTCCAGTGTTGAAATTTGCATGGCAGGAAGAATGGTCGACCCTTTCCAGGCTTGGACTTGTTCCATTTGCCTTTGCTGTAGTTTCTTTCGTTCCTATAGGAGTAGCCACAAAAAGGATATGTAGACCTGTAATAAGGACGATTGTCCATTTTTCTGGATTTGGAGTTGGGACAGTTCTTTTTTGATTTATCTGAGATTTCCACCAGCACTCTGTCTAATGGCTTCCCAAATAACCAACTTCCTAAATATTTCAAAGCTGTTAACATGACTTTGGCTTGTATATAGTGCTTCCAAGCTCATAACCAGAGGTGCTGTCTGGTCACCACATTGGAGGCCATGGCATGCGCTGAAAACATCAAAGTATCCCTGGTTGCATAAACAGTGAAGGTTGAAGCCATTGAGTTTTTCTTTAAGTCCAAACCTAATCATGATTTCTTAGCCTTTTGTGGGCATCTAGCTGCCAAATTTGTCAGTCCAGGCTAGCACTGCTCTTGCAAAACATGTTGTCCCAGCAGAAACCCTCAGAGAGGAAGATGAAGCCTCAGACATATTATTACACAGGGATATTTCTATTCTGCAGTCGGGTTCTTTTGGGAAAAAGCCCCTTTCCGTTGGATAGTAGTGTCTTTGACTAGTGCTGATCTGCTTTGTCCATTTTGGGATGAGAGACCAAATCTGCTTTGCTGTGGTGCACATTGTAGAATTTTTTGGCATGCCTGGACAGTCCATTAGATTTTGCTGGTGTTTCCCATTCAGCCTTAATCGCTTTTCCAAAAAGTCATGAAAGGGAATGTGTAGTTCAGATTTTGAACCAGCTGGAAAATATTTTTTTGTAATTTCTATGTCTATCTTTCTTCCTCCTCCCCAGAATCTTTTCTAATGGGCTCATCTGACAGGATACCCAGGTATCTAATCACCATTCATAATGTGTTCTCAAGTGATTGGAAAAAGATCCTCTTGCTTTGTTTCATCCTGCAATTCAGGCTCTGTGTGAGAGAGAGAGAGAGTTCACCCTCCTCCTATGAAGAAGATCCTGACTTTCCTCTTGACTTCTTCGTTTCTCTCTCAGGCTTGGATTGAACAGATTTTCCAGCCTTCTTTTTCTTTTTTTGATGTCTGTCAAGATTATGATTAAAATAAATGACAATGAAGAACAGCCACAAACAATTCTTTTATTAAGCTTTTTCTTTCCATGTATGAGAACCTTGTGTCCAGAACCGTCAGCTCTCATGATGAATGAAGAACTACTATCCCCAGAAGAATCGGCCAGTTTTCTCTCGTGTCTGAGGTAGTTTCTTGAACCCTTTCCCCCTTTTTAAAATTTTACTCCTTAGGTTCTCAATCGCCACCTCCACTGAGTCAGATGAGGATTCCTGCAAACCTCTTCTGCTGTCAGGCATCTGTTATATTTGCTCTTTTGAGAGTGGATACTGTAAGGGGACTCTGCTGCTGTTGCCTGGGGCTTACAGGTTGGTGACCGCTGAGGTAAAGGCACTTTTTGCACCAAATTCAAGAGCTCCCTAGTCCAAGAAGGAATTTCTTCCTGGGGGGGAGATTCTGTTCTCTCTTCCATGTAGAATTCCTGACATCCCCTGGAGCTAAGGGATGGTGACCAGATTGCCTGATGAAGAAAGGGAGGAGGGGATGATGAGACGTGCTGCAGGAGGGTGCGCACCCAAAACAGTCTTACTGGCCACTCCTTGCCCTGTTGGTGGCAGATTCAGATGGTCCCGCTTATGGTTTCCCTACCTGGGCCGCTGCCTTTTTATGCGATAGTTCCAGGCAGGAGACAAATGGCCTCTTTGAGGTTTGTCTTTGTTTTGTATTAATTCTCTCTCTCTCTCTCTCAGTAGTAGCTGGATTCAACCACCCTGCCAGTAGCTACAGGAGGGGGAGAGCTAGTCCCTCCTCAGTTATCCAGTCAGAGTAACAGATTGAGAACGGGAGCTGCAGCTGAGTGCCGGGAAGAGCTAGCAGGGGAGACCTACAGTTCTGGAACTTTTGAACAAGAAATGCTCCATGCACAGATGAGATTTACCTTCTATCACCCTTCTCCCCCAAGGAACAGGTCTCTGTTTCTTAGAATTGAGTGGAAAAATGGCCTTTGCATCTCAGTATGTGAGATCGTAGCCTGTTTTGCCAGAGTGAAGCCAACATAAAACACCACATCTAGAAAACCAGGGACTATTATTGATGGCTGAGCTCCTTCTCCTGGGGAAAGGTGGTGTTGCTGGAGATAGCATAACTAGGGAGAGCAGCAGGTGCACTGCTTCCCATGCCCCGGAAAGACAGAACTGGTCTAAAACTCAAACCTCACCATTTATGTGGGGTCCAAATTATAGGTCTTGGGGTTACAATAATCAAATCACTTTCATACAAAAGATGAGGTGGCAGGGCATCACTGAGCTCTACGAGGGAGCAGCGTTCAGATCCATGGGTGACTACATCCCTCCCCTCTTGCATGCCAGAGCAGCCAGGCTAGCATGTAGGGTTAGCCTGTCTTTTCCATTCAGGGGTCCAAGTCTGGACAAATTAAACATATAAACTGTCTGGCATTGAAACTTGTTGAATAGTAACTCTCTGACGCCCTGCCTGCTTCCCTAGGGCCTACGTTTAGATTTTTTTTTTTATAGTATGGTTTGTGCCTGCTTTTAATGTAATAAGGAGACTGAATTCCAAATTTGCTTTTTCATGTTTTTATATTTTTTAAATGAATTCCTAGGTCTTTATTTCTGAATTTATATTCTTCTTTTAAGGGGCATTTGGGCTATATCTGCTAATTAAAAAATGACAGATGTTTAAAATTAAAGATTGTTTTGAAGATAATGTAGAGGTGTGGAAAAATTTACTGCCTGTACGTCTCAAGCCACTTATCAGCATATTCAGTCCTGTGCCTAACTCCTCAAGCTAAATAATCAGGAGGCATATGGAGACGTTTTGGGGTCCTAGAGGCTGTCTTTTGCCTAGCAGGTTAAAACATGATATTGCTTCTCTTGGAACATAGGAGGAACAAGGAGAGCGGTCAGGAGCTATCTCAGAAGCATTCATCCAGAATTCATTCCAGAAAGCAGCTGACAGTCAAAATTCTGCACTTCATATACTAAAAGAATTAATTTTTTAGCACTGGATCCCCCTGCTATGCCTTAGCATTCCCAAGCCTCATACATCTAAGTTACATGGAAAGGGATTTGAGTAGCACAGCCCTTTTTTCTGGCCAGCAGAGCCTCCGCTTGCTTCCTGCTTCCTCTGGGAACACTAACAGAGTATTAGCAGCCATTAAGGAGGCATTTGCTAAGTGACTTATAAGTTGCCTTGAGTAGTCACTGTGCTCACTCTGAGGCAGAGAACAGTCAAGTGCTTACTTTGCCAGCGAGGAGGCCTAGAGAATTTTTGACACCTCTGTGGATCAGAGATTATATCGGGATTTGAGGAAAGTTAAAAATTAACTCTTTAATCCAAAATCCACTTTGTTCCTTCCCACTGGATTCATTTCCAAACACATGATTAAAGAACTGCTGTTTTGCCTGCGGGGGGTGTTGAACAGATTTGGGATAAACGCCATGGAAGATTATGTGCAATAGTGTAGCAAGTCACTAGTGAACAAGTCACTGATATTTTATCCATGCACATTTTCTGCTCTAGGAAAAGCAAATGTGAAAGACAAAAGTAAAGCGAGTGGGAGTGCATGACTCTGGGATTATGTCTCATACATGCTGGATAATGTGTATTTGCACTGCTGTGCTCTAGGAGCTGACGGAAGTACTGTTTCTACCAGCAGGTTCTTTAGCTTACCAGGTAGAGGCTTTCATCTGCAGAGAAAGATCCCTATTTCTATCCCCAGTACTGTATGTTTGCAGTACAGCTGATGCATAGGGTGGGACAGGTGCAATCATAAATAAGGCTAAGATTTTGTCATGCATATTTTTAGTAAAAGTCACAGGTCATGGGCAATAAAGAAAAACTAACGGAAGCCCGTGTGTGACATTTACTAAAAATATGCATAACAGCTCAGAGCTGTGAGGCCCCCCCCACTGCCCGTGGCTCCCAGTGTGGGGCACCCCAGCTGCCCGTGACTCAGAGCTCTGGGGCACTGCCCCCTTCCCCACCCCCTAGCAGCTGGGAGCTTGGGGCACCTGCAGTTTCCAGCCACCATGGGCTGTGGGGGGACACTGCAGCTCCCAGGAACCACGGGGTCAAGTTATGCATTCCATGACCTCTGACAAAATTGCAGCCCTAATTGTGAGCTGGTTCTAGTCTCACTTGGGGGCAACACATGCCCTGGTAGGGCTCAGCCTCGGAGGCTCAGGAAAAGGGCTGGTATTCGTAGCAGCATAGGACTGAAAGGGACCTCGACAGGTCGTCTAGTCCAGTCCCTGGCACTCCTGGCAGGACTAGATATTAGCTAGACCATCCCTGACAGGGGTTTGTCCAACCTGCTCTTAAAAATCCCCAATGATGGAGATTCCACAGCCTCCCTGGGCAATTTATTCCAGTGCTTAACCACCCTGACAGGACATTTTTCCTAATGTCCAACCTAAACCGCCCTTGCTGCAATTTAAGCCTTTTGCTGCTTGTCCTGTCCTCAGAGGTTAAGGACAATTCTTTTCCCTCCTCCTTGTAACAACCTTTTATGTACTTGAAAACTGTTATCATGGCCCCTCTTAGTCTTCTCTTCTCCAGACTAAACAAACCCAGTTTTTTTCAATCTTCCCACATAGGTCATGTTTTCTTGACCTTTTAATCATTTTTGTTGCTCTTCTCTGGACTTTCTCCAGTTTCTGCACATCTTTCTTGAAATGTGGCACCCAGAACTGAACACAATACTCCAGTTGAGGCCTAATCAGCATGGAGTAGAGTGGAAGAATTACTTCTCATGTCTTGCTTACAACACTCCTACTACTACATCCCAGAATGATGTTGATTTTTTTGAACAGTATTACACTGTTGACTCATATTTAGCTTATGGTCAGAGATTCCTTTCCGCAGTACTCCTTCCTTGGCAGTCATTTGCCAGTTTGTGTATGTGCAACTGATTGTTCCTTCCTAAATGGAGTACTTTGCACTTGTCTTTATTGAATTTCATCCTGTTTACTTCAGACCATTTCTCCAGTTTGTCCAAATTATTTTGAACTTTAATCCTGTCCTCCAAAGCACTTGCGACCCCTCTCAGCTTAGTATCGTCCACAAACTTTATGTGTGTACTCTCTATATCATTATTTAAATCATTGCTGAAGATATTGAACAGAACCAGACCCAGAACTGATTCCTGCAAGACCCCACTTGTTATGCTCTTCCAGCATGACTGTGAACCACTGATAACTACTCTCTTGGAACGGCTTTCCAATCAGTTTTGCACTCACCTTTTTGTAGCTCCATCTAGATTGCATTTCCTTGGTTTATGGGATGGTCATGTGAGACAGTATCACAGGCTTTACTAAAGTCAAGATATACCATGTCTAGCGCTTCCCTCCCCCCCACCCCCCACACAAGGCTTGTTACCCTGTCAAAGAAAGCTATCAGGTTAGTTTGGCATGATTTGTTCTTGAAAAATCCATGCTGACTGTTATTTATCACCTTATTATCTTATAGATGTTTGCAAATTGATTGCTTAATTATTTGCTCCATTATCTTTCTGGGTACAGAAGTTAAGCTGACTGGTCTGTAATGCCCCGGGTTGTCCTTATTTCCCTTTTTATAGATTGTCACTATATTTGCCCTTTTCCAGTCTTCTGGAATCCCGTCTTCCAGCACTTTTCAAAGCTAATTGCTAACGGCTCAGATATCTCCTCAGTCAGCTCATTGAGTATTCTAGGATGTATTCCATCAGCTCCTGGTGATGTGAAGACATCTAACTTGTCTAAGTAATTTTTAACCTGTTCTTTTCCTATTTCAGCCTCTGATCCTACCTCATTTTCACTGGCATTCACTATGTTAGCCGTCCAATCACCACTTCCCTTTTTGGTGAAAACCCTATTTATACAGAAACCCTGAGGTTAAAATCACATATAGGAACACAGGCTGCTTTGCATCATTCTTGTGAGCTCCCTTGGGGACCAGGGCAAGGTGTCATGGGTGAAGCGGACGCAGAGTGCGCCCAGGTTAATGGAAGATGAAACCTGATATACACAGGCCTGCATTACATGAAGGAGGGCATGTACACAGATGAAATGGGGAGGGAGCATGTGGGGGGAACAAGTCCATGTGTTTGAGGGAGAGGGGAGACAGGTCTGTCAGCAGGGCTGCCACGCCCTATTCAGACTTTCCTGTATCATGCTTACCCCTCCAGGAGACTGACTTGAAACTGCTGCCAGATTAAACTGAAGCCTGCTAGACTCGGCCATAAATCATCCCAGCTCATGCTTCTCATTCAGGCTGACTCTGGTGCAGAAGCGTGCAGCCCCTGGGCTGAGCCCTCTCATGCAGGAATCCAGCACATAGTCCCAGACTGCAACATGCAGTTTCAGTACCACTTTATTATCTTTCTATTCACACAACACAGGGGCGGAAAAACCCGAAGTGAATGAAACAGTAACACTGATGCCCTAGGAGGGGGTCTGTTGCTGACTCAGGGATGCCTGCCCCCAAGTCAGATGTGTCCAGGGAAACAGCGTCTCACTATCTTTTGTGAGTGGCCTGTTCAGTTCTTAGTGCACATGCGAAATGTACAACTGTTATATGGCCCCCTGACTTCCAGTGGGATCGTCACAGACACGTGTATGGAGAGATTGGGTGCCGCAAGCAGGGGCAGACTTGAGTGTTCATGCAGGTGTGAATGCAAGTAGAGACACAGACCCGTATGCACACAGGTGCAACTGCATGGGTATACCGATGGGTAGAACCATGCACAAGCAGGAAGACATATGCACACACATGCATTCATACACAAACCATAATAAGCAGAGCGTAGAGAGACATGTGGCTATGGCTCAGCTGCAGTGTGGATGTTTTTATAAATAATAGATCTTGCCAGACAAATGGCCAAGATTCTATTCCCAGCTGTGTCATGAGCTCTGTGTGACCTTGAGCAAGTCATTGCTGCACTGGGCCTCTGTTTCCCTTCCTGCCCTTTGTCGTGTCTATGCAGACTAAGCTCTTTGGGCCCAGACTGTCTCACTACAGTATGTACAGCATTTGGCACAACAGGGCCCCAAGCTCACCTGAGGTCTCTGAGTGCTAAGCTAACAAAATGGCTTGCTTTTTTTGACAGACGTACATTGGTGGATGAAGGGAAGGCAGCATCTGGTGGGAGCATGCAAAAGGTGAGTTTTAGGACTTGTCTTAATTAGTGACGAAGAAGAGGGAAGAAACAATATCTTAATAAAAGGTGCAGATGATCCTAACCTGGAAAGAACTGCAAGCCCCAGGCAGGCTGGAGAAATGACTGAGAGGGACTTGCAGCGCTTAGACTCAGACAGAGACTAACAAAATGAGAGTTTGCCTGGATACGTGCAAGTAATTAAACTGGCAAAACATCACAGAGTGGTTCAGTGGCAGGGAGAGAGCTGGGAGAGGCCAAGTGATACAGGAGTTTTCATTAGGAGCTCGCGGCATTATGAGCCAGCATGGTTTGGGGTTGTACCCAGAAGTATCGTTCCAAAGTAAAGCGGGAATAGTGCTCCTCTATACATGTGTATATGGCTCTGGTACAATTACTCCTGAAATGCCACACTCAGTTCCAGGAACCACAACCCCCACAAAGAGTGCCTGCAAACTGAAGAGATTTCAAAGAGCATCAGTGATCAGGGCAGAGGGGACAAGTTTGGGGGAGCAATTGAGACAGCTAAATCTGTCTTGTTTAGCTGCTGGGGGAAAGGGGATCCTGCTTAAGGGCTGCAAATATACCTCACTGTAATCAAGCCGTACATGTCAGGGCATGTGCTTACTACACAGCTATAATTTGCAGACAGGTCACACATCCCCTCAAACACAAAAAGACATCACACATACAGATGCATTTTTGCACATATTCAGCACTTGGACTCATCTGTGCCACTCACATCAATGTATCCACCCCATCTGCACTGCTATCTACATGCACAATCCCTCCCCAGTGCCAGCTCCCCACAGTAGGGTGACCAGATGTCCCGATTTTATAGGGACAGTCCCGATTTTTGAGGCTTTTTCTTATATAGGCACCTATTACCCCCCAGCCCGTCCCGATTTTTCACACTTGCTATCTGGTCACCCTACTCCACAGTCACGCATTGGGATATGCACATGCACACAGCGCTGCACGCACACCCAGCAGGCAACAGGGTGCTTGGGCCCACGTCCCCCTCTTTGTTAGATATCAACGCTTGCAGCAGGCTGCTCACCCTTCTAGCGGTGGGGACATGGCTCCATGCTCAGCTGCTGGAGGGAAGCTTGGGACAGGTCACCCAGCAGGCTTGGTGTCTCAGGGACACGTGCACAAACTCACAGTGGCACAACTTGTTTGGAAACAATCCGTGCTAGGACTTGGATCCCCAAGGAGCAGCTCTACCCCAGAGCTGTAGGAGACTCCTCCACCACCAGCAGTCAGAGCCCTGCCAGCCAGTAGAGTGCAAGACTCTTACATGAGAAACAGATTATTTTAGCAGCAAACACTTCAGGATCTCCCCAGAGCAGCAAGGGCTTCTCAACAGGGCCAGGCCCAGGACATGCACACTTCCTCTTCGTCTTTCAGAGCAGGGATCCTGGTGTGTCAGAGGGATGGACAGCAAATGCCACAGAAGACTTTGCTGAGGTAAAAAATAAAATAGGACCAGTGTCCTACTTGTAAAGTTCCAGTTAAATCAACTCAGGAACTGCCTTGTCTTTGCCAGGGTTCAGGCCGATTGGCCTGAGTAAAGTGCAAATGCCAGTCTGCTTTCAATGATAACTGCAGTCGGGTCAAGGCAACACTCAAATTTCAGCTCTTCCCCAGGTTAAGATTAGCTTGACCCTGCTGAAAGGGTGGCGGGCATGGGCTTGCCCTGCCCCAGGGTTAGTGCACATTTGCCATACTGAAGGGCATGTTGGCTCTGCCCAGGCCTTAGATCAGGTTGGCCATGCTGGAGGTGGTGGCGAGCCGGCGGTTCACAGCGAGTCGGCTGGAGATGGTGAAGATGCTAATGTCACCTGTGCCCAGTCTCCTGGGAGCAACTGGGCAGCAGGAGGTGCTGAGCACATAAAGCAGGAGGCAGAGTAGAATGGCAGCCCCAGCAGTCATGAGGATGACTCCACTGGAGAACATGCTGGCCAGAGGCCGTGAGGGGCTGAGCTGCATGGTCGTAGTGGAGAGGACAGTGAGGACCACGCCACAGACCAGCAGAACCAGAGCGCTAAGCAGCATCATCACACAGTCCGAAAAGCCACCACTCTTCAGCAGCTCAATTTGGTTCCGGCTCCGGATGCAATTCATGTCCTGGATAGCAGAGCTCAGCAGCTGCTTCAGCAGCACTAGCAAGGCCAGGAGGCAGAGCGTGGTGCCCACAGCCAGCCGCCACTCCCCGGACCGGCTACTGGTGCTATAGAGGAGGACAATGCCCCCTGTCCCGCAGGCCAGAATTAGCACCACGGCCACCCCATAGCACAAGATGGATTTCTTAGGGTCCTTGAACCACCACAGCTCGACATGCTCCTCAAGGATGTTCCTCTGAATACGGCCAGCATCCGCAGGGGGCCGGGGCACACTGAGTTGCTCCAGCTCAGGCATGGTGGGTCCTGAGGGGCCTCTAGGCTGGGCAGGATGTGCTGCGATGATCACACAGATGGCGCCAGGTCCGTGGCCGGGGAGGTCAAAGTCACAGCAGCTGTGAAGGCTGTGGCATTTCCTTGTGAGGCAGACAGCTTGTGTTCTTGCCCTCTGATGCCCTGTGGCCACTGAATGTCAGAGCTCCAATACAGCAGGGATGCCCATCACTGCATCCCCTAGTGAGTTACGGGCTGCACGCCAGGGGAAGTGCCAGGAAAGACTCTGGCTGAAGGGCAGGACAATAGAGCCTGATCTGCGGTGTCCACTGTAGTGAGCTGATGCACCTCCAGAGTGTCATGGGGAGTGGCTGGTACTGAGTCCTCCAGCCCCCTCCTTGTCCTAGTTACTTCATCTGAAAAAGGCCAGAAAAGAACAAAGTGTAATTGACCAAAGCCCCTGCTCCCAAATACCCCCCACCTCACCCCCGTCCCCAGTTCCCAGGGCTGGGGGTCAGAGACCTTCCTCACTGAAACCCACGCTCTGTGGCACAGGCCAGGGGACCTCCCCCCGTGCTGAGGCTCCACTCACTGATGCATCTGGGCATCCCTGTTCAGTGAAGCTTGTCTCAGGTGATACTGCCGCTTTGGGTCTTCTGTCTCTCCAGACTCAGTGGCTGCAGCGCTGCTGAGCCCAGAGACTGCTCAAGTGTCCCTGTGCGTTCCTCGGCAGGACTGCAACTGCAGCTGGGCACCGGCAGCACGGACAGAGGCAGGTCCCATGCTGTGATAAAGCCCCATTCACTGCCCCAGCCTCACATGCTCTCTCATCAGCAGCTGCCTCTTGTCACCAACTGGCTCTCCAGCCCAGACTGTCAGCAAAGGGTTGGGTCCTGGGCTTAACTCTTACAGTCTAGTCCCAACCAATGGAGGAAAAATGAAACAATGAATAGTAACTGCTGAATTGGCTGTGCCTTTCCGTCACCCCAATCCTTGGGCTGAGCCACCAACACACTTCCCTTGGATCATTGTCTCAGGCCATTAGCCCAGCCTGGATTACTGCCCAGGATGACAGTAAAGGCGCTCACGTTTCCCCAGACACTGCACCACATACAATTCATGGTTATTTCTCATGTTTCCACTCCCCACATCCCTGCAGTTTCCCTGGAGAGAGCTCCCTCTGCCTGACAGACAGGTTTGCAATGTGCGCACGACGGGAAGACTCAGCAATTCTGCATGCATTTTCTAGAGTCTTGGTGCGCCCCCGCCTACTTGAACACACACTTAAAGCATGTGGGGTGCAGAGGGGAAGCTACGTAATCTTATGGACTTGACTATGCAAATAAGCCCTCAGCTCCTCCCTGCCTTGCCCTTCCCTGACACCTCACAGCCTTTCCCAGTGGCTAGGGACATCTGTTGAGCAGAGTCTGCACTGTAAGCAGAAACCACCTTCATTACTCCAGCAGCAGATTCCCAGCCTGTTAGAGGCCTCAGTGGGTGTAAAAACCAGCATGGGGGTGCGCCTACGCTACCCACCATACGAGGTGTGCTGGGAAACGGAGGGGCATGCCAGAGCTGTGGAGAAGAGGATGCCAGGTATGTGTTATGCTATGGCCACTGTTCCCGCTAAGTTGTGCGCATCCTAAACCCCATGCACACGGTGAAACACCGCGTGCACAAAAATTTGCACAGAAGCACAACAGTTTGCACAGAAGAAATTTTTTGCACACACGGCCTGTCAAAAATTAGAGGGAACATTAGCTATGACTATGCTCAGTTGTGGTTAACAACTTGGGATCCATGTTCAAGTTCCACTTACACAGGTTAGCGCAGTCCCAGGGGACCATCCAGCACTTTAGGGAGCCGTAACTGGACTCCCAGCTAGCCCCCTCTTTCCTACTTAATTGACACAGAGACTCTGGCTCATGGTATCTAAACATCTCAGAGACAGTAATGGAGACACCCTCGCAACCCCTGTAAGGCTGGGCATTATTAGCTCCATTTTACAGGTAGGGAACTGAAACCTGAGAACCTTGTGACATTTCCCAGTCAAACACAGGGAATTTATATCAGCGACAGGACCCGAAGCTACAATGCCAGGGATCTAGCTGGGAAACTTACCCATAAACCCAGCCTTCATTCCCAATTACAAATTCTCCTTCCACCCAGCCTTTTCACCAACTGTGAAAGGTCCTTGTACCCCCCTACCCCTGGGTCCTTGCACTGGGCGTTGTCCAGTTAGCTGTGTCTGGCTGGGACTGAAGGGGACGGCCACATAGAAACTAGTCAAGCATCAGCTATAGAGCAGCAAGGAATCATCTCACATAGCACTCTGCCTGTTATACAAATAGCACTAAGACCATATGACTTGGTGCTGTGTGTGCTCCACTGGCTCCTATTTTCAGTCTCAAATACAATTCAAGGCTCCAGTCCCAGTTTTGAGGACCCTTATAGAACAGAGGGCTGAGCACATGGTTGGGTCTGCAGGCTGAGCTCACTGCACACACTAGAGGCTCCTGGCAGCTCTCCATTCTCCCCCACAAGCTCCCAGTGCGCCACCCTGCCATCCCCTTCCATGTCTGGGCCTCTCTACAATCCTCCTCCCTACCCCACCTGCATGCCAGGGGCTCTGTGTAGCCCCCACCCTCCCCTACCAATGTGCCCCATTCTCCCTCCAAAGCTTGGGCTCTATGTACACTCTATTCACCCCTTACCATCCCAGACTCGTGCCAGGAGATGGGTGAGGGGGCTGCACCATTCTGGATGCAAGAAGTGATTTCCTTGGCATCTTAAACAGTGGCCACGTGAAGCATCTCTTCAGCTAGGCCAGGTGGGCAGGGAGTGGGGGGTGCTGGAGCCAGACACTGCCTGACAGTGTCAGGGCAAACGCTTCCACGTTCCGGCCCTGGCTGTGATGGAGCATGAGATCACTGTTAAAGCGATAAGCACAACAGCCATTGTTCAAGGCTCTATACCAGCTGGTCACATGGCAGGGCGGATTCTGAGCGCTGTTCTGCTTACAGGCATGTAGCTAGTTGCGCTGCATGACCTTTGCTCTGTGATAATCCTCTGCTGCAGCTGTGGAGTTTGGACTCTCCTGTGAGTGACTGGATCCAGAACACAGAAATTCCTAGTCTGAGAATTTTTGCTTGGTCTGGAGGCATGTAGTATTCTTGATCAGACTCACAGTCTGGCTGTATTCAAAACAATTACAATCCTCCAGTTAGTGGCCAGCGAAGCAGCTGTGCCTGCCTGGGACCAGCTCTGCTATTCGCAAACACAGCAACAGAAAAGACATGTGCTGCCTGCCCCTATACGCTGTATGTTGCTGGGATGCATGCACCCTGCAAGGTAAATGCACTCAGCCCTGCAAGGGCCTGTTTGACTCCAGGGGACATTTCTGAGCTGGTTAGTTTAGATGGGGGCTGAGCTGTGCAGGGTTAGGGGTGAGCTCTGGGCTTCTGTCTGAGAGCCCCCTTGCAGTTTCAATATTATTCTAACATCCAGTCTCATAGAGCCCAACTACACCAGCACCATAACTGCATGTCCGCATCAAAAGCACAGCACCCTTTTCCCCTCACATTGTGCTCTAGGCACAGAACTATGCTGTCTCACCATTACGCCTTTCACACAGCTTCCTTGAGGCCTTTGGACTGCAGGAGTTGCAGGAGTTGAACTCTTTACATTTTATTTTTCTCCTTTGTTGTCTCACTCATCACATCAGAATAGTCTGCTTGAGCACGGGGGGGGGCGGGGGGTGGGGATGGGGATGTGAATCTCCACACCTCCATACAGGAGGACAGCTTCTTTCCACAATAGACTGGAAATGCTGAAAAGCTCTTTCTCTTTGCAGCAATTCCCCGCTTCCTCCAAACTTAGCATGGAATAAATAGGGACACAGACACTCTTCAGAAAGTCATAGATTTTAAGGCCAGAAGGAACCATTAGACCATCTATTCTGTCCTCCTCTCACAGACCATTAAATGTCACGCCCCTCCCTTGTATTGAGCCCAGTAACTTGTGTTTGAGTGAAGACTTTTGACTTCAGTGTTTCCGGCTGTTATACATGGGACAGGAAGAACCAGGGGCCCAGACCCCATAGAGTGAAAGAGATTTCAGCTCAGCTGCCACAGATGGCTCAGTTGTTAAAATACTTCCACACACTCTCCTGTTGTATGGTGTCAGGTCAGCCCAGGAGACATTCAGAGGTGCTTTCCGCCCCTCCCCAACCCAATGTACCAGAGGAGAGAGACTACTAGGTTATGGGATTGTTTCCAGTGCTGCTGTTGGCTTTTGGACTCTTTTGTACAGTTTTATGTGCCTGATAAGGAATATAGGAGTGTGTAGGGATGCATAGTTATTCTAGCTCAGAATCCCAGAGGAATTTGTTGCATAAAATTCTTATTTTGCAACATCCTACCATTTTCTAAGCTGCAGGAAGTTGCACCAGTTATTTTTAAGCTTCCAGTCATCATGGTGTCAGTCCTTAAATATGGCCCCTCCTCCCTCCCCGCCCCATATAAAATTTTTCCTTCTTGGTCAGGGCTGGGTACAGCACATATGGGGATGGCAGTCATGACCCCTGGTCACACATACACACACTTTGTGGATTGATCATGCCCGAGGTGGGGCTTAGAGTGGAGGGCTCATGGTGATGGGGCTCAGTATGTGGCAGCCTTCTATAGCCAAGTAGATTAGGTTTGTTTCACTTAATCAAAAAGGTTCATGATTGCTCTGCTGAGCGCTTGAACAGACCCCACCATCATGATGCCAGAGCACCTATTCCAGTGCAGATCTTGCTGAATGAGGCCCATTAAGCAACAAGAACCACCTGAAGCTGAAGTGTCAGGCAGAAAAGGGTGAGGCAGGATAGAGGCTACTCCGGACAATCGGCGGTCCTAGGCAGACTTCAGTACGCAGAGCCCCGCCCCGCTGCAATCCCATAGCCATCATTTAAGATAGATGAATTGACCATAAATCGTCTACATGAAACGGGCCTAGATCAAAGCACACTAAGGACCTGTTAGTGTGGGCAAGCAGGGGTACACCCTGCATAAATTCCTTACCACAGGCAGGGGCAGAAGAGCCTTCCCAAAAGTGGGGGACCCAGGGGCCTGCTGTGGTCCTAGCCCTGCCCCTCCTTTTCCCCCTGAGGCCCTGACCTGGGCCTGGCCGGGGAGCCCCAGACCCTCCACCTGCTGAGGGATGGGGGGACGGCGAAAGCAGCCCCCCCAGCCCATGTCCCTGACTCCTGGGTCCCTCACCCAGGGCAGGTGGAGGGTCTGCAGCTCCCCACAGCTGCAGGGGCTCCCCGGCCAGGCTCCAGCTGCTGGCCTGGCCAGGAGGCGGAGCCTCAGAGGGAAGAGGAGGGGGAGGGCTGAGGCCCATGATGAAAAGTGGATGGGCCAGGCCCATCCAATGGCAAAAAGTGGGAGGGCCATTGGCCCTTGCCCTCCCCCCCTCTGTTCTGGTGTCCCTGACCATAGGTGCTGGTTTGTAACATATTTGGTACAGCCCTGTAGTGAGTCTGGGGAGGAGTGAAGCCCCTCAGGTAAAAGAAAAATTTGAATTTGATTGGCCATAGAAAAGGAGGACTTGTGGCACCTTAGAGACTAACCCATTTATTTGAGCATGAGCTTTCATGAGCTACAGCTCACTTCATCGGAGGCTCATGCTCAAATAAATGGGTTAGTCTCTAAGGTGCCACAAGTCCTCCTTTTCTTTTTGCGAATACAGACTAACACGGCTGCTACTCTGAAAATTGGCCATAGACTGGCTCGAACTGTTATACTAAACATGGCTACAGCCCTGACCTGAGTGGGTCAGTGACCCCTCCCGGACCTGGAAAGGCTATATGGGATCTAAGCAGCTTCTTTAAAACAGCACCCACAGGTCAAATGGGACGCTCCATGGGACAGGAGTGATCTCATTCAGCACTCCCTCCCACATCGGTCAGTCCCCCTTTTGGCGTGACAATGCAGCAAATATATCAGCATGCTCCTCCATAATCAGATGTCCCTGGAAGGATGACACCCCTCCCAGTGGGGTCCCCCACCCCGAGGAGACAGCAGCCATGCCCAGCCCCGACATTGGGGTCTATCCCCAGGTGCACCATTTGACCTGTGCTGTGGGGCTCTATCTTCCCTCCCCAATCCCAAGTGAGCCCCTCTGGGTGTCAAGGTCAGGGGTTGGTCCCTAACATAAAGCTGCGAGGGAAGGGGGTGGGAAAGCCATGCATCACATGGATGTTTTTCTAAAAAATCTGCTCTAGGAATTATTTTGGGGACGTTCACTGACCTGTGCTATACAGGATGTCAGACTGATCACAATAGTCCCTGTCGGCCTGGATGCCATGAATCTAAGATTGAAAGAATGAAGTGTGTGTGTGTGGGAAATCATACAGTGGGACTGGAGTCTGCACGGGGTGGGACTAGGGGCAAGGACCTGGGAAGAGACCAGGACCCAAATGAGAGATGGGGTGGGGGTTCAGGCCTCAGGACCCAAGAGAGAGATGGGGTGGGGGTTCAGGCCTCAGGCCCCCAAGTAGTAGCTGGGCTAGGACACAGGCAGAGATGGGAGGGGGGCAGGCAGACTAGGGCAGGGGTGTTAGGACATGTGGGAATGGGAGGCAGGAACAGATGGGGTGTGGGAAGAACACAGGGGAGCTGAGAAGGGAAGGTGGGTTAGGTCAGGGGATGGGGGGGCGGCAAGGGGGTGCCACTTACCTGGTTGCCACTCACCTGGGGGGGAGGGGCCCTGCTGGGTCCCTCATTGTTCAGCTTTTCTAGAGGGAGGCTACTGTGGGCTGGGCCAGGCTGTGGGTTCCCCACCTTGGGGCTGCCTGTGCTAAGCTGGGCACATGGTCCCTGTCGAGGCCGCTGCGCACACCCTGCTGATGTGCATTAACCGTTCATTAAAGTACTTTGATCTAGTCCTGGTTCAAAGCGGCCTACGGCAAAGTGCATTAAGGAACGGTTAATATGTGCAGGGTAAACACGGCAAGTTAGACTGCACCGCAGCAGGTGAGTACAGACTAGAACACACCCAGCTTGCAATTAATCTACCACACCAGGGCCCTGTACTGCAGGAGGCAGCTGCCTAGCTTGCCTATGCCTAGAACAGTCTATGCGTGTGAGAGGGGCAGACCACAGCATCAGTTTGGCTAGCTTTCATGAAGCAGCCCATAGCCCCACACACCCGCAAGTGGGGATGATTATGAGCTATGTGAGAGACAGAGCTTGACACAAACAGCTCGCGTGCAGCTACAGATTTTACTCACCCACAGCTGACAAGTAATCACCAACTTGAGGCACAATTCAGCCACCTCTCCGCCTTTGCCTGAGTTCCTAGCTGGCAGCTGAGGTTGTGCCACACTCTCCTTCCATTGGAATCAGGCTGACATGGCAGGTCCTGGGATATGGCCGAAGGGTAAAATCTTCCAACAGCAACGACCTGCCAGGCAACAGGTGTAACTTCCAGCTCTCCTTCCTTGGCCTGTTCAGCCAGCTACCAGCTTCTGATAGGCTGCAGCAAGCACAACCCTTTCACTTGGACTGGACAGGTACATTCCCCAGCAGGGAGGGGTCTGATACAACCTGTTGTCCTGGAAGAGATTCCAAGGCTGTAACTGTGGTGTGTGGGTGTCGCCCTCCCCACTCAGAGCAGGATGTCTCATTTCACATTTCCTCCCTGGCTCAGGTGACAGAAGCGGTGGGGAGTGGTGAAGAGGTGGAACAAGACTTCTGGCTGAGCTGGCAGAGCCAAGCAGGATTACCAGAGATGCTGGCTGAGCAGAAGACATTTGACCCCTTCAGGACTGGCCCTTTACAGAGTGCTCTGGAGTCAATCTGGGAGTGCTGTGATAGGCAGGAAGCAAAGCCAGGCCCAGAGACACTGAGCCATTCCCAGCATGTCCTTTTCTCCCTTGCTGCAGATGGCTTCTTCTTTGGGCAGCCTGCCTGCTCAGCCCCCTCTTGGGACAGAACAGCAGGTGGTTGGGGCCGCCTGGCGTGCAGCCCAGCAGATCCCATGTTGAACAACAGGCAGGTAGGGAACAGGAGACATCTCTGCCTGTTCAGTTGGGAAAGGGGGCTGCTCTGTTGTTTGCAGAGGTCAGGGAACCAGAAGAGTTTGTTCAAGAGAGGGCACAGGAAGAGATGGGGCTGCTGCCAGGCAGGAGGGAGTATAAAGCATACACTCCTTTATACTCACACAGCACTGCTGCAGCTGTTATCAGCCCTTTTGCTCCAGGTTATCTTATTCTTCTTTGTTGTTTCTATGTGTTTGTGAGCATAATAAAACGTAACGAGAAAAGGCTCTTTATCCATTCAGCACACTGTGGTTAGTGATGGTGGCGTTTACAGGGGAGAAAATGCAATAAAGGGACAGCTCGGTAAGGAACAACACAGGTAAGTGTCACATTACTGTGGGTCATTGCTGAAACTGGTTTTCAAAGCCTCACACACATGCAGAGCCTCTCAGTGTGCTCTTCTTATTGCCCTGGTGTCTGGCTGCTCAATATTGGCTGCCAGGTGATCTGCCTCAACCTCCCCACCCCACCGGAAAGTTTTCTCCTTTTGTTTCACAGAGATTATAGAGCAAAGAGCAAGCAGCAATAACAATGGGAATATTGCTTTCACTGAGGTCTAACCTAGTAAGCAAACAATGCAAGCAGTTTCAGAGTAACAGCCGTGTTAGTCTGTATTCGCAAAAAGAAAAGGAGTACTTGTGGCACCTTAGAGACTAACCAATTTATTTGAGCATGAGCTTTCGTGAGCTACAGCTCACTTCATCGGATGCGTAATCCGATGAAGTGAGCTGTAGCTCACGAAAGCTCATGCTCAAATAAATTGGTTAGTCTCTAAGGTGCCACAAGTACTCCTTTTCTTAATGCAAGCAGTCTTTTAAGTGCCCAAAGGCACATTCCACCACCATTCTGCACTTGCTTAGCCTATGGTTGATCCACGCCTTACTGCTGTCCAGGCTGCCCGTATACAGCTTAATGAGCCATGGGAACAAGGGGTATCCCATGGGAAACTGGCATTTCAACGTAACAGCCGTGTTAGTCTGTATTCGCAAAAAGAAAAGGAGGACTTGTGGCACCTTAGAGACTAACCAATTTATTAGAGCATAAGCTTTCGTGAGCTACAGCTGTAGCTCACGAAAGCTTATGCTCTAATAAATTGGTTAGTCTCTAAGGTGCCACAAGTCCTCCTTTTCTTTTGGCATTTCAACATCACCAATGTTTTTTTTTGCAGTCTGGAAAGAAAGTCCTTGTTTGCAGCTTTCTGAACAGACTGGAGTTCCTAAAGATGCATGCGTCATGCACTTTTCCCAACCATCCCATGTTGATGTCAGTGAAAGGGCCCGTGATTCACCAGCGTTTGCAACACCATTGAGAATTACCCCTTTCGGTTTATGTACTCTTTGGCAAAGTGGTCTGGTGCCAAGATAGAGATATGCATTCTGTCTATAACCCCACTGCAGTTAGGGAACTGCATCGTGGCAAAACCATCCATTATGTCCTACACGTTGCCCAGAGTCACTACCCTTCTTAGCAGAAGTCTATTGATTGCCCTGCAAACTTGGATCACAACAGATCCCCCCAGTAGATTTACCCGCTCTGAATTAATTCCCCATTGACCGGTAGCATTCTTGCATCGCAAGCTTCCACAGGGCTATCGCTACTCACTTCTCAACTGTCAGAGCAGCTCTCATTTTAGTATTGCTGCACTTCAGGGCGGGGGAAAGCTCTTCACACAGTTCCATGAAAGTGGCCTTACACATTTGAAAGTTCTGCAGCCACTGCTTTATCCCATAGTTGCATAATGATAGGGTCACCAGTCACTGCTTGTTTCCCGGGCCCAAAAGCGGCACTCCACCATGTTAAGGTGATGCACAACTGTTGCCAACAACTGCGAATTGCTCCTCTCTATGGCATCCAGCTTGCATGGTATCACATTGTTCCGTGCAATGGCTCTTGCTTCAGCTGAGTAAATACTGCAGGATAAGGCGTGAGGTGTTTGTAATGCTCATAACAGTGTACAGCTGAGGAGGGTCCATGCTTACCATGCTATGGCATCTGTGCGGGTAACCCAGGCTTAGGAAAAAAGGCGTGAAAAAGGCTTGGTTTGTTTGCCATTGATTTCAGGGAGGGAGGGAGGGAGAGCGGCAAGTGCAGCATGGGAGGCTAAAACCATGTTCCCATAACCACCTGCGCAAATGTTTTGGTCCCATAAGGCATTGCAAGACCAACCTACAATTCCACATAGCTACCCACAGTGCAGCGCTTTGTGCATCGATGCAAGCCCTGCTAGTGAAGATGCACAACACCAACACAATAAGCATAGTAGGGACATGCAAGATTGACTTGCTTAAATTGGAGGCTCAATGTCAACTTACATAAAGTTGACTTAACTTTGTATCGTAGACATGTCCTGAGGCAGGTATTTGTGTGCAGTTTGTTGTTTTTCAATAGATCTGTACGCTGTCTAAGAGTAAAGTGTGGTTATGTTTTAGAAAGCCCTTTGCAGAGTTTGTGTGTGTAACTTTAGTGCCCTCAGGGCCAAGATGGAGTGTACTCTGCAGGCAGCTCTGGTCAGCAAAAGGGGTGCACAGGAATGCAGCAGGGAAAGACCCTTCTACCCAAGCGGCATCTGTTCCAAACCCCTCCCCCCCAAGTGAACACACACACACACCAGAAGAATGCAATGAATATAAGAACCTAAGAAGGGCCATACTGGATCAGACTAAAGGTCCATATAACCCAATATCCTGTCTTCCAACAATGGCCAATGCCAGGTGCCCTAGAGGGAATGAACAGAACAAGTAATCATTAATTGATCCATCCCTTGTTGCCCATTCCCAGCTTCTGACAAACAGAGTCTAGGGACACCATTTCTGCCCACACTGGCTAATAGCCATTGATGGACCTATCCTCCATAAATTTATCTAGTTCTTTTTTGAACCCTGTTATAGTCTTGGCCTTACAACATCCTCTGGCAAGGAGTTCCACAGGTTGACTGTGTGTTGTGTGAAAAAATACTTCCTTTTGTTTGTTTTAAACCTGCTGCCTATTAATTTCATTTGGTGACCCCTAGTTCTTGTGTTATGAGGAGTAAATAACATTCCCTATTTGCTTCTCCACACCAGTCATGATTTTATAGACCTCTATCATATCCCCCTTTAGTCTTTTTTGAAAGCTGAAAAGTCCCAGTCTTATTAATCTCTCCTTATATGGTAGATGTTACAGCACCAAAAGTAAAATCCCTGAAAACTGCATGGAAACTTTTTAAAGACACCATAATACAGGCTCAACTTAAATTTATACCTGAAATTAAAAAACATCGTAAAAGAACCAAAACAGTGCCACTGTGGCTGAACAACAAAGTATAAGAGGCAGTGATAGGCAAAAAGGCATCCTTTAAAAAGTGGAAGTTAAATCTTAATGAGGAAAATAGAAAGGAACATAAACTCTGACAAATCCATTTTGAAGCACTTGTAGGAGAGGAAGGTGATCAGGAACAGTCAACATGGATTCACCAAGGGCAAGTCATGCCTGACAAACCTGATTGCCTTCTATGACGAGATAACTGGCTCTGTGGATAAGGGGAAACTGGTGGATGCGATAGAGCTTGACTTTAGCAAAGCTTTTGATACAGTCTCCCACAGTATTCTTCCCAGCAAATTAAAGTCTGGATTGGATGAATGGACTATAAGGTGGATAGAAAAGTGGCTAGATCGTCAGGCTGAGCGGGTAGCAATCAACGGCTCGATGTCTGGTTGGCACCTGGTATCAAGCGAAGGGCCCCAGAGGTTGGTCCTGGGGCCAGTTTTGTTCAACAGCTTCATTAATGATCTGGATGATGGGATGGATTGCACCCTCAGCAAGTTTGCAGAGGATACTAAACTGGGGGGACAGATAGATACGTGGATGATGCTAGACAAATTGGAGGATTGGGCCAAAAAAAATCTGATGAGGTTCAACAAGGACAAGTGCAGAGTCTTGCACTTAGGATGGAAGAATCCCATGCACCGCTCCAGGCTGGGGACCAACTGGCTAAGCAGCAGTTCTGCAGAAAAGGACCTGGGGATTACAGTGGATGAGAAGCTGGATATGTGTCAACAGTGTGCCCTTGTTGCCAAGAAGGCAAATGGCATATTGGGCTGCATTAGTAGGAGCATTGCCAGCAGATCGAAGGAAATGATTATTCCCCTCTATTCGGCACTGGTGAGGCCACATCTGGAGTATTGTGTCCAGTTTTGGGTCCCCCACTACAGAAAGGATGTGGACAAATTGGAGAGAGTCCAGCGGAGGGCAACGAAAATGATTAGGGGGCTGGGGCACATGACTTATGAGGAGAGGCTGAAAGAACTGGGCTTATTTAGTCTCCAGAAGGAAGAGTGAGGGGGGATTTGATAGCAGCCTTCAACTACCTGAAGGTGGGTTCCAAAGAGGATGGAGCTAGGCTGTTCCAGTGGTGGCAGGTGATAAAACAAGAAGCAATGGTCTCAAGTTGCAGTGGGAGAGGTCTAGGTTGGATATTAGGAAACACTATTTCACTTGGAGGGTGGAGAAGCACAGGAATGGGTTACCTAGGGAGGTGATGGAATCTCCATCCTTAGAGGTTTTTAAGGTCCAGCTTGACAAAACCCTGGCTGGGATGATTTAGTTGGTGTTGGTCCTGCTTTGAGCAGGGGGTTGGACTTGATGACCTCCTGAGGTCTCTTCCAACTCTAATCTTCTATGATGGTGTCTAACTTATCTGTTACCACTCAAGAAAGAGATCTTGGAGTCATTGTGGATAGTTCTCTAAAAACATCCACTTAATGTGCAGCGGCAGTCAAAAACGCAAACAGAACGTTGGGAATAATTAAGAAAGGGATAGATAATAAGACAGAAAATATAATATTGCCTCTATATCAATCAATGGTACGCCCACTTCTTGAATACCACATGCAGATGTGGTCACTCCATCTCAGAAAATATATATTGGAATTGGAAATCAATATAGGAAAGAGAAATATTTACTTACAGAGGAATGAAAAGAAAAAACAACCGGGCAAAAGCTAAGGGGAGCAGTAAAACAGGGTAGCATTCAACATAAGGCCCCTCAACCCCAGTGGTACCACAGTCTGACAGGGCAGACACCAAGCAATGTGTCTGTACTCAGGGTTCAGGAGTCCTGGGAAGAGTTCCAGTCCAGTGATGAGTCTTGGGTGCCCCTAGTCGTCTTTGGTGGCAGTGAACTTTCCCCAACAAACCCCTCTGGTGCCCTCTTCTGCTGCTCTCTGCAAAGGCACAAAGAGCCACAACATCCCCAGTTAACTAGCTAACAGCCTCCCTCCTTATTCCCAATGCAAAGTCACAAGCCCCAGTACTCAGAGCCCCATACAGCTCTGGGTGTCAGTGATACTGGGTCCAGCTCTAGTTTGTCCTTCTCCCTGGTACAGTGCCTCTTCTGACTCCTGTCCTGGAGGGTCTCCGATCTGTCCCTCCCAGGCTTCAGGCAGGTTCTCAGCTGCTTCACTCTGTGAAGACCTGCTTGCTGCAGCCCTCTTGTCTGAAGCTCTCTCTGTTCCTCCCCACCTCCAACAGCTCTTCCTCTTCCTGGAACAATCAGCACTTCCCCCCTCCGGAGAGAGATTTAAAGGGGCCATGCTGTCTAAACCCCAAAGAGGTTACACGTGTTACTTGATCACACTGTCACATGCCCCTGAAGGGTTTAACTATCAAAACGGTGTAACCCCAACAGTGGAGCTCTGGGGAAGGTATGCTTAAGTCACTGGGGAGATTTTGAGGTCCAGAACTGGTTGAGGGGCCTACGTCAGCTACCATCTGTACCCAGAAGTGAGCCTGAGAGGCCAAAGTCTGAGTCTGAAAGGCCAAAGTGTCTGGATGTTGCTCAGACACTGTGGGCTTAGAAGCACACAAGATCCAGTGCTGGGATCCAAACAGTGGCCTGATGTGTGCTCAGCAGAGGACGCTCATCCAGGTCTGATGCATTGTAATCACAGGTTGTTAGCTATCCTTTTCTCAGTGGATCCTTTTTGAGAAATCAAGGCTGGCCACTATCAACTTGCAGGGGACTTACTAATTTCTCTTGTGTACAGTGTGGTAAAGAGGGTGCCAAGTTCAATAGCCTTTAAAAGGAACAGGAAAATGGTACTTCTCAAACATCGCAGTTCCTCAAAAACTGTTACCCAAGTGCACAACTCTATAAGGCTGTGTCCATTCAGCAAGAATTAGTCTTTGACTACAGTCACAGCTTTTAAGAACCAGAGCTTTTCATGAGATATTACAGCACCTAACGGGCTGGTATTGTCAAAGGTGGTAGACTCAACAGTGTTCAGAAGTATATCTCCATGCAAAACAAAGTAGAGCACTAATATAACTTCATCACAAAGAGTACATACCTCAGGGCACTTCAATAGCATATGCACAAAAGACTAGCTTGCTGTTTTGCATTCCCAGTACTCGTCTGAGGATGTCAGTACAACTATTTTGGATTTACTAAGTATCTGGTGTGCTAAACAGTCTCCACTATAAACACTTCAGGTGCAAAGTCCCACCCAATATCTGACTCCAACACCCACCCTAAATACGATGTCTTGATTTCCCTGAGTGTTCACTGTTTACATCAGAATCATGTGGTAGGCTTTATATTACCTTTGGAAATCGTATCTTTCCAGAGAGGCTGACTCATAAGACATGCCCTTAAGTTTCTTCATCACCACTGTGAGACAGCTCTTCAGCTGGAAATACTTCTTACTCTGAGCAGGATGAGATCCTTTTTCTTTGTAAAGATTTTGATTCAATCTCGCTAAATGATGCCCCCCAAATGGCATTTTCTTCTATCACTCCATTTATACCAGCCAAAGGGAGGGCAGAACTACAGCATAGTGGGCCCCAGCAAACCAGAACGTGTATGTTCCGAAGACCGTCAGAAAGAAGCTAGTTTCAAAAACACCTTCAGTCAGCAGCCACCACTCTCCAGCCACCCAGCTGGTCTTTTGTGTGTTTTTACCTATACTACACAGATTTCACGGGGGAGACCAGTGTTTCTCTAATTGGAGGTCCTGACCCAAAAGGGAGTTGCAGCGGGGTTGCAAGGTTATTTTAGGGGGTCACAATAGTGCCACCCTTACTTCTGCACTGCCTACAGAGCTGTGTGGCCAGAGAGCAGTAGATGTTGTTGCGGATGATACTAAACTGGGAGGAGTGGTAGATACGCTGGAGGGGAGGGATAGGATACAGAAGGACCTAGACCAATTGGAAGATTGGGCCAAAAGGAATCTGATGAGGTTCAATAAGGATAAGTGCAGGGTCCTGCACTTAGGACGGAAGAACCCAATGCACAGCTACAGACTAGGGACCGAATGGCTAGGCAGCAGTTCTGCGGAAAAGGACCTAGGGGTGACAGTGGACGAGAAGCTGGATATGAGTCAGCAGTGTGCCCTTGTTGCCAAGAAGGCCAATGGCATTTTGGGATGTATAAGTAGGGGCATAGCGAGCAGATCGAGGGACGTGATCGTTCCCCTCTATTCGACATTGGTGAGGCCTCATCTGGAGTACTGTGTCCAGTTTTGGGCCCCACACTTCAAGAAGGATGTGGATAAATTGGAGAGAGTCCAGCGAAGGGCAACAAAAATGATTAGGGGACTGGAACACATGAGTTATGAGGAGAGGCTGAGGGAGCTGGGATTGTTTAGCCTGCAGAAGAGAAGAATGAGGGGGGATTTGATAGCTGCTTTCAACTACCTGAAAGGGGGTTCCAAAGAGGATGGCTCTAGACTGTTCTCAATGGTAGCAGATGACAGAACGAGGAGTAATGGTCTCAAGTTGCAGTGGGGGAGGTTTAGATTGGATATTAGGAAAAACTTTTTCACTAAGAGGGTGGTGAAACACTGGAATGCGTTACCTAGGGAGGTGGTAGAATCTCCTTCCTTAGAGGTTTTTAAGGTCAGGCTTGACAAAGCCCTGGCTGGGATGATTTAACTGGGAATTGGTCCTGCTTTGAGCAGGGGGTTGGACTAGATGACCTTCTGGGGTCCCTTCCAACCCTGATATTCTATGATTCTATGATTCTATGTTGTCTGGGCACCCAGCTGTGAAGGCAGTGCCCCGCCAGCAGCAGCGCAGAAGTAAGGGTGGCAACACCCTACCATGTCATGTCACCCTTACCTCTGCGTTGCTGCCTTCAGAGCTGGGTGGCTGGAGAGTGGCGGCTGCTGACTGAAGGCCCAGCTCTGCAGGCAGCAGTGCACAATTAAGGGTGACAATCCCATACCCCATCCTTACTTGTCTTCAGAGCTGGGCTCCTGTTCAACAGCTGCTGCTCTGCAGATGCCCAGCTCTGAAGGCAGTGCCGCTGCCAGCAGCAGTGCAGAAGTAAGGGTAACAGTACTGCAATCCCCATAGCTTTGAGAGCCCCTCACAACACCTTTTTGGGTCAGGACCCCTACAATTACAACACCGTGAAATTCCAGATTTAAATAGCTAAAATCATGACATTTGTGATTTTTAAAATCCTATGATCTGGAGAAAGGGGTAAACAGTGAGGTGACGAAGTTTGCAGACAATACTAAACTGCTCAAGATAGTTAAGACCAAAGCAGACTGTGAAGAACTTCAAAAAGATCTCACAAAACTAAGTGACTGGGCAACAAAATGGCAAATGAAATTTAATGTGGATAAATGTAAAGTAATGCACATTGGAAAAAATAACCCCAATTATACATACAATATGATGGGGGCTAATTTAGCTACAACTGATCAGGAGAAAGATCTTGGAGTCATCGTGGATAGTTCTCTAAAGACGTCCACGCAGTGTGCAGTGGCAGTCAAAAAAGCAAACGGGATGTTAGGAATCATTAAAAAAGGGACAGAGAGTAAGACGGAGAATATCTTATTGCCCTTATATAAATCCATGGTACGCCCACATCTTGAATACTGTGTACAGATGTGGTCCCCTCATCTCGAAAAAGATATATTGGCATTAGAAAAGGTTCAGAAAAGGGTAACTAAAATTATTAGGGGTTTGGAACGGGTCTCATAAGAGGAGAGATTAAAGAGGCTAATACTTTTCATCTTGGAAAAGAGGAGACTAAGGGGGAATATGATAGAGGTATATAAAATCATGAGTGGTGTGGAAAAAATGAATAAGGAAGTTATTTACTTGTTCCCATAATATAAGAACTAGGAGCCACCAAATGAAATTAATGGGTAGCAGGTTTTAAACAAATAAAAGGAAGTTCTTCTTCACTCAGCGCACAGTCAACTTGTGGAACTCCTTGCCTGAGGAGGTTGTGAAGGCTAGGACTATAACAGGTTTAAAAGAGAACTGGATAAATCCATGGAGGTTAAGTCCATTAATGGCTATTAGCCAGGATGGGTAAGGAATGGTGTCCCTAGCCTCTGTTTGTCAGAGGGTGGAGATGGATGGCAGGAGAGCAATCACTTGATCATTACCTGTTAGGTTCACTCCCTCTGGGGCACCTGGCATTGGCCAGTAGACAGGATACTGGGCTGGATGGACCTTTAGTCTGACCCAGTATGGCCATTCTTACGTTCTTATGACTGTGAAATTGACCAAAATGGATCGTGAATTTGATAGGCCCCTATTTATTGCCTATGCACTGACTGAACCATTCAACCTTAGCAGGAATAGCATTCTAGTCCATAGGCACACCCGCAGTAAATTATCTAAAGAAGTATTGGTCTGGTACAGATTATGGTTCCTCTAAAAAGTAGCAAGCCTAATAAGTAAATCAGTTTGGGCATCATATTCATCCTTAAAGATATTATTATTAGTATTACAAGTATTTAGGGGGCACCTGCCTCTTCTCATTTCCATTTCCTGTCTTGAATTGTTATGCACTAACTCTCAGGACACTGACTAGGCCCCCAGATGCAGCTCCCCCAAACCCCTGTAACTCCTTGCCCCAAAACCTCATAAAAATACCTGCCACCCTTCCAATCCACACTGCTCTTCAGCTAGTGTAGGCACTGCAAGTCAGACATCATGCACTGAGGAGATCTGAAAATGTAGAAATCTTGTGGTTTTTATTCATTGTTAGGTTTGTGACGGAACTTTAAAAAAAAGGGTTACATTGAGAAGTGACTCTTCAAGAACAGTTTGAAAAAAGCAAGAGTGGTTGCCCTGTATATTTGTGACAAAAGGGAGCTTTAGATGTTAGCAGGAAGGCATGGAGATAAGCAGGAGATCAATGTAACAGAAGAGGTGAAACAAGAGGCTTGGGTTGAGATGCAGATTTTGTACGCTGATACTGGGGCTCTTTCCTGACTCACGGCATATTTTGTGGATGATGACTGCTCTGCAGTGAGTGAGCTGATACATTTATAGGAGGTACCAGACCATACAGACTGTTGGCTGATTTTGTCTGACCACTAGCTAAAGACCATCTTTACAGGGCGATACATTTTTGCCAGTAATTTGGGAAGTTGCTTAGAACAGATTTCACTGTTCTTATTCCCATCTCTCTTATGTCCTATGTGGATGTCACTGCGCATTAACTAGTCATTCAGCATTTCAGAATAAAGGGCTCTGGAGAACCTGCCAACACTATATCACACTAAACCAAAAGAAGTTTACCGTATTTATCTAACCCCTCTGAACTGTGGCATCTAATTTTTCAGTGACCCTTGCTTCCCCAGAGATCTGCACACACACCAGTCAGATGGCACTATCTGCATTTGCATGTTTATTATTTTCGTTCCTCTCAGCTCAGCTTCTGTTCAGAGGGGAGAGTGCAGCAAAGCGTATGTGTGTGTGCGGGGAGCCTCCTGTTCAGAGGGGTGATTGCAGCACAGAGAAGGTGTGTGTCCATGTTTGGGGTGTCTCTTTCTCAGAGGGGAGGAGATTAAGGCACAGAGTGTGTTTAGTGGGGGAGTATTTGGTTAACAGAGAAGGTTACAGGACAGAACAGGCAAAAATAGTCTGATCTGGTTCCAGGATTTCTAATCCTGTCAGTAGAAAGCAATCTTGTAGAATTTCCTTAGATTGCATCACTGTGGCTGTGTCCCATGGCTGCTTTCAATCTCCAGCGTGGGAAGCCTCCCACCTGACAGAGGCCGAAGAGCAATGGCTTGCTCCTGCCCTTGGATTTGGTCTCGAAGGCGTTTGATTTCCAGCCGTTGCATTTCTATGATTCTTTCTGTTTCCTCCTCTACATTCAACCTCAGCACACTGGGACTGGGCAGCAGTTCACGGGAAGGAACTAGAGAAAACAGTAGCCAGAGTGTATAACAATGAGAGTTCCAGCTGTGACGTTGCACTCTATATGATTTTATGAAAATATGCTAACGAGTGTGAATATAATGTAAGTGGAATATGCTTCATGCAAAACGTCTCTTGTAAGGTATCATTATAAAACTTATAATCTACTGAGTGTGGTCATCCTATTTGTATAAACGTATCACTCTTGTATCTGAAACTAGAAATATGAAATATAACTCTGAGGGCCTATTGTAATTATGCAAAGTGTGGGCCATTAATGGTAGTTTGGAATCTTGATGGCTCCCATCAAACAGGACAATTGACTGCAGATGGCTCTGTTTTACTTGTAAGTCTTCCTGTATACGTGTGTGCTGGCAAATGGGTAATGAAGTCTTACAGTGACCTGTGATCATGTCACCTGAACTGGAATCCATCTTTAACCTGGTGCTTTTCCACTGAGAAGGAGGGGTGGGAACCCAGAGGGACAAAGGATTCCCGCCTTATGCAAAGGATATATAAGTGGGTGGAACAGAACAAGGTGAGACAGTCATCATGAGGAATCCCCTAGCTACCACCTGAACTGGAACAAGGGCTGTACCAGGGGAAAGGATTGTGCCCAGACTAGAAAGGTGTCCAGTCTGTGAAAGAAACTTATTGAAACATCTCTGAGGGTGAGATTTTATCTGTATTCAGTTTTATTACTGTATTAGGCTTAGATTTGTGTGTTTTATTTCATTTTGCTTGGTAATTCACTTTGTTCTGTCTGTTACTACTTGGAACCACTTTAAAGCCTACGTTCTGTATTTAATAAAATCACTTTTTACTTATTAATTAACCAAGAGTATGTATTAATAGTTGGGGGGGCAAACAGCTGTACATATGTCTCCATCAGTGTTATAGAGGGCGAATAATTGATGAGTTTCCCTGTATAAGCTTTATATAGGGTAAAACGGATTTATTTAGGGTTTGGACCCCATTGGGAGTTGGGCATCTGAATGTTAAAGGCAGGAACACTTCCTAAGTTGCTTTCTATTACGCCTGCAGCTGTTAGGGGATGTGGTTCAGACCTGGGTCTGGTTTGCAGCAGGCTAGCGGGTCTGGCTCAAACCAGGCAGGGCACTGAAGTCCTAAGCTGACAGGGCAAGCAAGCAGGAGCAGAAGTAGTCTTGGCACATCAGGTAGCAACCCCCAGGGGGTTTCTGTGATCCAACCCGTCACACCAGCTAGCCAGGCTCTATTTACTCTTGAAGAAAGAGCTAGGACATGCATCTCTTGGGACAAGGGAGAGAGATCTAAAGGAGAAGGCTCTGAAGTGCTTAATAAGTGAATAGTTGAATACCACTGTACATTGTATAGGCATCTTCCAGGCAACCAGAGAGTTTAATGACTAATACCAGCCAAAGGGAGAGAAACTCACATGCTGGCAAAGGGAGACAGGAGGCTTTAAGATGAAAGCTGATAATATGGAGAGATACAGGGAGAACTGTAATAATCACCTGTGTCTGGGATCCCTTGCTTCTTGTTTTTTCTGTTTAGTCCTAGTGCTGATTGGAGATCATGCACGTGGGTGCGTGTCACCTTCAGTTCCCTCCGCAATTCATTAATTTCCTTAATCAGGCTCACATTTTCCTGTAGCAACAATATGCTCAGATTTTCAATTGACATATTTGTATCACACTATCACTGTGGGAAAGGGCACTAGGTACCTTCTGATTAGGAAGACCAGATGTCCCGATTTTATAGGGACAGTCCCAATAGTTGGGGCTTTGTCTTATATAGACATCTATACCCCCGCAACCCTCTGTCCCAATTTTTCACACTAGCTATCTGGTCACCCTACTTGTTTTCTTGTCTTGTCTGGTCACCCTACATCTGGGTCAACAGTCCGTAGCACCATACCCATGGAGGAAGGAATACTGGGTATCATATGGGTCAGAGCTGTAACTGAAACATAGGGATTGCTATACTGGATCAGACCTGAGAGTCATCTAATTTAGACGTCTTTCTCAGTGAGTAGGCAGTACCAGATGCTTCAGGGGAAGGCACAAAAACCCTTGCAATAGTCAGGTATGAGATAATTTGTCCCCCCATATTAGGGCTCATCCGGATCCCCAATAGTTAGAGATTGGTTTAGGGCCTGAAGCATGACATTTTTGTTATAAAAATAACTCTGGATATTCTTGTTCTTCACGTAAATGTCTGATCCCTTTTTAAATATTGCTAAGTTCTTGGTCTCAGCAACTTCCTGTGGCAGTCAGTACCAGTCTAATTACACATTCAATGAAAATGTATTTCCTTTTATCAGTTTTGTAGTGGCCATCTTTTGTAGTTTCAATAAATGTCGTCTTGTGTTACAAAACAAGGAGAATTGTAGTTCTTGATCTACCTCCTCTAGATTGTTCATTACTTTATATACTGCTGTGTCTCCTGTTATTCCTCTCCTAAGATAATTCAAACCCCATCTTTTCAATTTCTTCTGGTGGGAATTTTCTAGGCCCTTCATCATTCTTATCACTCTTCACTGAACCCCCTCTAATTCTGCAATATTCTTTTTGAGATGGGGTGACAGTCCTGCACACAGTATACAGATTAGGCCACATCACTGGTTTATATAAAGGCATTATAATATTCTCTGTACTATTCACTACCGCATTCCTTATGCATCAACATGTGGAACTCTTTGCTAGAGGATGTTGTGAAGACCAAGACTATAATAGGGTTCTAAAAAGAACTAGATAAATTCATGGAGGATAGGTCCATCAATGGCTATTAGCCAAGATGGGCAGGGTTGGTGTCCCTAGCCTCGGTTTGCCAGAAGCTGGGAATGGGGAACAGGGGATGGATCACTTGATGGTTACTGTTCTGTTCATTCCCTCTGGAGCACCTGGCATTAGCCACTGTTGGAAGACAGGATACTGAGCTAGATGGACCTTTGGTCTGACCCAGTATGACCATTCTTATGTTCTTATCCTAACATCTGTTTTGTTTTTTTGACCACGGCTATACATTGAGCAGAGGTCTCCATTGACCCAACTACAGTGGTCCAGGTCCTTTTCTGGAGTTGATACAGTTAATTTAGAACCATGCCCCGTGTATGAAAAATTCATTTTTTCGCCTGCAATGTATATTATTTTGCATTTATGAACAATGAATGTCGTTTGCCACTGTGTTGCCCACTCACCTATATTATTTAGGTCTCTCTAATGTTCCTCATAGTTCTCTCTGATCTCGACTAACTTAATTAGCATTGTAGAATCTGCAAATTTTGCTACCTCATTACTCACCTCCACCTTTCAAACTCATTAATACATATATTTAACACAGGACCTAGTACGGAAGCTTGAGACACCTGGTGTTAACCTTTGCCATGATGAAAACTGATAGATTATTTCTATTCTTTTGTTTCCTTCTCTTGGCCAGTTTTTGATCAATGACAATGCTTTAGCTCTTACCCTCCTGACTACTTAGTTTCTTTAGTAGCCTCTTGTAAGGCATTCAAGTAGCCTCTTGTAAGGGAAGATGTTAAAAAGCAACTATTAAAGTTAAACATTTTTAAATCAGCAGGACTGGATAACTTGCACCCAAGAGTATTTAAAGAATTGGCAAAGGAGCTCTATCAACCATTAGTGCTGATTTTAAACAAGAACAGTAGGGAAATTCCAGAGAGGGGTTAAAAAGCTACCACATGCCGATCAAAGGTAACACTGGGCTGGTTAGTCTGACATGCATTCGAGGCAAAATCATGTAAAGCAGTGGTTCTCAAAGCCGGTCCACCGTTTGTTCAGGGAAAGCCCCTGGCGGGCCAGACTGGTTTGTTTACCTGCTGCGTCCGCAGGTTCGGCTGATTGTGGCTCCCACTGGCTGTGATTCGCCGCTCCAGGCCAATGGGGGCTGCGGGAAGTGGCGTGGGCCAAGGGACATGCTGGCCACCCTTCCCGCAGCCCCCATTGGTTTGGAGCGGCGAACCGCGGTCAGTGGGAGCCGCAATTGGCCAAACCTGCAGATGTGGCAGGTAAACAAACTGGTCCGGCCTGCCAAGGGCTTTCCCTGAAGAAGCGGTGGACCGGCTTTGAGAACCACTGATGTAAACGATGATCTGGGACACAATCAAGAAAGAAGAAAAGGAGTACTTGTGGCACCTTAGAGACTAACCAATTTATTTGAGCATGAGCTTTCGTGAAATACAGCTCACTTCATCGGATGCATACCGTGGTATGCATCTGATGAAGTGAGCTGTAGCTCACGAAAGCTCATGCTCAAATAAATTGGTTAGTCTCTAAGGTGCCACAAGTACTCCTTTTCTTTTTGCGAATACAGACTAACACAGCTGTTACTCTGAAACCAATCAAGAAAGAATAAGGGTGGTGGCATAAACAGATCCAAGCAGTATGACTGCATGGAGAACAGGTCACAGATTCATAGATTCCAAGGTCAGAAGGGAACATTGTGATAATCTAGTCTGACCTCCTCTATAGCACAGGCAAGAGAACTTCCCCAAAATAATTCCTAGAGCAGATCTTTTTGAAAAACATCAAATCTTGACCTAAAAATTGTCAGTAATGGAGAATCCACCGTGACACTTGGTAAGTTGGTTCAGTGGTTAATTACCCTCACCGTTAACATTTACACCTTATTTCCTGTCTGAATTTGGCTAGCTTCAATTTCAAACCATTGGATCATGTTATACCTTTCTCTGCTAGACTGAAGAGCCAGTGAGTAAATATTTGTTGCCATATAGCTATTCATAGATTGTAATCAAGTCAGCCCTTACCCTTCTATTTGAGTCTATCACTATAAAGCATATTTTCTAATATTTTAGTCATTCTCGTGGCTCTTCTCTGAACCCTCTCTAATTTATCAACATCCTTCTTGACTTGTGGACACCAAATCGGCACAGTATTCCACAGCAGGATCAGTTCCAAATACAGAGGTAAAATAACCTCTCTACTCCTACTCAAGATTCCCCTGTTTATGGATCCCAGGATTGCATTAGCTCTTTTGACCACAGCCTCACACTGGGAGCTCCTATTTATCTGATTATTCATCATGACCCCCAAATCTTTTTCAGAGTCACTGCTTCCCAGGACAGTTTCCCATCCTGTAAGTATGGCCGACATTCTTTGTTCCTAGACGTAAACGTTTACATGTAGCCATATTAAAACACTGTTTGCTTGTACCCAGTTAACCAAGTGATTCAGATTGCTCTGTAACAGTGACCTCTCCACTTCATTATTTACCAGTCCCCTAATTTTTGTGTCATCTGCAAACTTTATCAGTGATGATTTTGTTTTTTCTTCTAGGCCATTAATAGCACAGGGCCAAGAATGGGATCCCACTACAAACATATGCATATGTTGATGATTCCCCATTTTCAGTTACATTTTGAGACCTATCAGTTAGCCAGCTTTTAATCCATTTAATGTGTGCCATGTTAATTTTATATCATTCCAGTTTTTTTAATCAAAATGTCATGCAGTATCAAGTCAAACCAAGGTGTTGTCAAGCAAATTTGATATTGTTTTTGATAAGATTACAAGTTTGATTGATAAAATCTAATAGCGTTTACATAATATACTTAGACTTCTGTAAGGCATTTGACTTTGTCCCAACATGACATACTGATGAACAAAGTAGCACTATATAAAAAGCAGTGTTGTTCAGATGAGATGGATTAAAAACTGGTTAATTGATAAATCTCAAAAAGTAATTATAAATGACTAACCATAATTGCTAGTAGGATCCTGCAGGAATCTGTCTTTGGAATAATGCTATTCAATATCTTTATCAATGATCTGGAAGAAAATATAAAAACATGGCTAGTAAAGTTTACAAATGACAATAAGATTGGCAGAGTGGCAATAATGATGGGGACAGGGCAGGTGTACAGAACAATCTGAATCAGTTGGCAAGGTGTGCTCACTTAAATATGTATTTTAATACAGCCAAATGCAATGTCATACATCTAGGAACAAAGAATGCAGGTCATACTGTATCTTGAAAAGGAATTAGGAGTTAAATTGGACAAACAACTGAACAAGAGCTCCAAGTACAAAGCTGAAGTTAGACATATTCAGACTAAAAATACAGCACAATTTTTTAACTGTCAGGGTAATTAACCTTTGGAACAACTTACGTAGGGATGTGGGTGGCTTCCCCATCATTTGAAGACTTTAAATCAAGCCTCCATCTTTCTAAAAGATCTGCTTTAACTCAACCAGAAGTGACTGCATGAGGCTCTGTGGCCTGTGTTATGCAGAAGGTCAGACTAGATGATCATAACAGTCCCTTCTGGCCTTAAAATCTATGAATTCTAATAGAATAATGAGACATTTTCCTTTGCAGAGATCAAGCTGGTTACACCCTATCATATCATGATCTTTCAGATGTTTTACTATTCTGTTTTTATCATTTCAACCAATTTATCTAGTACAGAGGTAAGGCTTACTGAACTGGGATGCCATCTGGGTCAGCACCATCTTTCACTGTATATCTGTCAGGAGGGGCACAGGGTACCGTTTGAAATGATTTATTCCTGTGCCAGAAGAAAACCTCTAGCTTTCTCCAGACAGGGGAAAAGGAAATAGCAACAGTGCCTGGAAAGATAAGAAAGCTGCCTGGGGCTGCAGGAGGATTACTATAAAAGGGCTAAAAACAAAGGAGTTAATGGAATGGAGAAGGGCCACAAGGAAAGGGATTGGGGTATATGGAACCTGACGAAGCAGGTTGAAGTGATAGTGGGGAAAGTACTATTGGGGGGAGGGGTGAGGTTTGAGGAAGAAGATCAAGTGGCAGGGCTGCGCTAAGGAGGTAGTGTCTCTCAAGTTGCTGCTATGGGGCACTGGACACTCTAACTTAGGAGGACATGAGGAATTTGGTTCCATTGGCCCTAGGTTTATTTTGTTTTAGACAGCACAAAGATTCCTCATAAACAAGATTTTGCAACCAAGGGGCAAATTCACCAGCTGTTACCGAACATCCTGAGAAAATCTGGATGCAGATTTTAAATAAATAAACACCATAGAGTTAGTATAGCTTGGTATTCAGGCTTGTGAAACTTTGCTACCATGGAAATCACAAATGCTGTTTGTTTTATTATAAATTGAAGGTTATTTACCTGTAACCAGAGCTCTTTGAGATGGACTCTGCATATTCACACTCCTGGGATGCTCTGACCAGTGCAGCTGGACAGTAGAACCTTAGCTAGCAGTGCCTGTTGGAGCACTTATGTACCTCCCTCACCGCTCCCCTCAGTGATTGTGAACAAAACTTAGCATTTGATCTAGACTCTAAGTCTAACGGATAGTGCTTAGTAAACATCTGAACTGAACTCCATGGAGCTGCTACGCAAATCTCCACTAGAGGAATGTGTTTAGTAAAAACCATTGAGAATGCCTTTGCTGTAGAAGACAGGTTTCAGAGTAACAGCCGTGTTAGTCTGTATTCGCAAAAAGAAAAGGAGTACTTGTGGCACCTTAGAGACTAACCAATTTATTTGAGCATGAGCTTTCGTGAGCTACAGCTCACTTCATCGGATGCATGCCGTGGAAACTGCAGCAGACTTTATTTATACACAGAGAATATGAAAAAATACCTCCTCCCACCCCACTGTCCTGCTGGTAATAGCTTATCTAAAGTGATCATCAGGTGGGCCATTTCCAGCACAAATCCAGGTTTTCTCACCCTCCACCCCCCCACACAAATTCACTCTCCTGCTGGTGATAGCCCATCCAAAGTGACAACTCTTTACACAATGTGCATGATAATAAAGTTGGGCCATTTCTGGATTTGTGCTGGAAATGGCCCACCTTAATTATGCACATTGTAGGGAGAATGGTCACTTTGGATGAGCTATTACCAGCAGGATAGTGAGTTTGTGTGTGTGGTTTTTGGGAGGGGGGTGAGGGGGTGAGAGAACCTGGATTTGTGCAGGAAATAGCCCAACTTTATTATCATGCACATTGTGTAAAGAGTTGTCACTTTGGATGGGCTATCACCAGCAGGAGAGTGAATCTGTGTGGGGGGTGGAGGGTGAGAAAACCTGGATTTGTGCTGGAAATGGCCCACCTGATGATCATAGAATCATAGAATCATAGAATATCAGGGTTGGAAGGGACCCCAGAAGGTCATCTAGTCCAACCCCCTGCTCAAAGCAGGACCAATTCCCAGTTAAATCATCCCAGCCAGGGCTTTGTCAAGCCTGACCTTAAAAACCTCTAAGGAAGGAGATTCTACCACCTCCCTAGGTAACGCATTGCAGTGTTTCACCACCCTCTTAGTGAAAAAGTTTTTCCTAATATCCAATCTAAACCTCCCCCACTGCAACTTGAGACCATTACTCCTCGTTCTGTCATCTGCTACCATTGAGAACAGTCTAGAGCCATCCTCTTTGGAACCCCCTTTCAGGTAGTTGAAAGCAGCTATCAAATCCCCCCTCATTCTTCTCTTCTGCAGGCTAAACAATCCCAGCTCCCTCAGCCTCTCCTCATAACTCATGTGTTCCAGTCCCCTAATCATTTTTGTTGCCCTTCGCTGGACTCTCTCCAATTTATCCACATCCTTCTTGAAGTGTGGGGCCCAAAACTGGACACAGTACTCCAGATGAGGCCTCACCAATGTCGAATAGAGGGGAACGATCACGTCCCTCGATCTGCTCGCTATGCCCCTACTTATACATCCCAAAATGCCATTGGCCTTCTTGGCAACAAGGGCACACTGCTGACTCATATCCAGCTTCTCGTCCACTGTCACCCCTAGGTCCTTTTCTGCAGAACTGCTGCCTAGCCATTCGGTCCCTAGTCTGTAGCTGTGCATTGGGTTCTTCCGTCCTAAGTGCAGGACCCTGCACTTATCCTTATTGAACCTCATCAGATTCCTTTTGGCCCAATCTTCCAATTGGTCTAGGTCCTTCTGTATCCTATCCCTCCCCTCCAGCGTATCTACCACTCCTCCGAGTTTAGTATCATCCGCAAATTTGCTGAGAGTGCAATCCACACCATCCTCCAGATCATTTATGAAGATATTGAATAAAACCGGCCCCAGGACCGACCCTTGGGGCACTCCACTTGATACCGATCACTTGATCACTGTAGATAAGCTATTACCAGCAGGACAGTGGGGTGGGAGGAGGTATTTTTTCATATTCTCTGTGTATAAATAAAGTCTGCTGCAGTTTCCACGGCATGCATCCGATGAAGTGAGCTGTAGCTCACGAAAGCTCATGCTCAAATAAATTGGTAGGTCTCTAAGGTGCCACAAGTACTCCTTTTCTTTTTGCTGTAGAAGAGTGTGCTCTAACTGCTTCAGGAAGTGGGACAGTCATTAGTGTATACACTTCTTTAATATAGAGTCTCACTCATTTAAATAGAGTTTGAACAATAACAGCTCGGCCTTTGTTTCTTTCCTTATAAGAGATTACCTTACTGGGTGATTGTCTGAAATGATTAGTTCTGTCCAAATAGCATGCTAAAACCCTCTGGCATCTAATATATGCAGTTTAGCCTCACCCATATAGGTATGAGATTTGGCAAAAAACACCAATAAATTAATCGATTAATATAAAAATCAGATATCACCGTAAGCAAAAGCCTTGGGTGAGTATGCAATGTTACTTTGTCTTTATAAAGGACAGTAAAAAGGTGGCTCTGCCATTAACACATGTAACTTGCTTATTCATCTTGCTGAGGGCACTATCTATTAAACAAAGCTTTTATAATAGGTAAATGGAAAAATGTGCAATCCTGCGAGTTCAAATGGTGTTGCATCCATTGTATAAAAACTAAATTAGAGCCAAAGAAGGTACAGGGTCTCTCACCAGTGGATACAGATTATTAAGACCTTTAAAGAATTTCTTAATTACAACATGAACAAACACTCATTTATTGTCTACAGGAACACAGTATGCTGAAGTTACACACAGATGGACCTTAACAGAGGGCAATGAGTGACCCTTCCTCTTGAGATATAATAAATATTCTAGGATATAGTTTTTAGGTGCTATATAAGAATCTACGTTACTGATATTAATCCATAATAAAGTTGTTTTCTATTTATGAGCATAACATTCGTACATTCTTGAATTAACTGAAACATTTTGCACTTCTAATGAAAAAGATGGCTTAAAAAGTCCCAGAGTCCTATTACCCAAGCACTGATGTGAGGAAACTGAGGAACTCAGTGATACATCTTCCCTTGCTTTTGTGACAAGAAGTCCAGAGAAAAGCCTATATATTCCCCTGGACAGGTGATAAATCCAGACACCACTGTTTTTTGGTTCAAGGTAGTACTATTAAGATCATTTGGGATCTCTTCTGTTAATTATTTTATCACTCTCTTGGAGAGAGGAAATTGTGGAAATACATACATGAGACCTTGATGCCAATTTATCAAAAAAGCATCCGATATTGACTCCTTGTCTCTCCCTGCCCTTCATCAAAACCTCAAACATTTTTTGTTGTGCTTGGATGCAAATAGTTTTCCACTGCATGCATCCGATGAAGTGAGCTGTAGCTCACAAAAGCTTGTGCTCAAATAAATTGGTTAGTCTCTAAGATGCCACAAGTACTCCTTTTCTTTTTGCAGATACAGACTAACATGGCTGCTACTCAGAAACCAGTTTTATTATGGATTACCCCACAGTTTGAAGATTTAAATCACCAAGAAATCCTCCAGGGACCAGTCGTGGATTGAGAGATTATCCTGCTCAAGTTATTTGTGAGGTGGTTGTTTTCCCAGACCATGTGAATTGTCACTGGGTGAATGTCCTGCTCTATACAGTATTCCTAAAGAGACACTGCTTTCCTGCACAACTGAGAGAAATAAGTCTCTCCCTGTTTGCTCAACTAGTACAATGAGTGCTGTCATATTGTCTGTTGCCACCCAAACCACTATGTGTCTGATCTAAATTAAGAACTATTTTAGAGGCCACTTTATGGTCCTCAGTTCTAGTATATTAATGTGCAATGTCCTTTCTGCTGGTGATCAGTGATCTCTTATCACCAAACTGTTGTCCAAATGAGGCCTCAGGCCTGGACAGGATGCAACTGAAGTGACTATTATTGAGGGCATAGGAGAGTTCAAGGATATACCCGCCCCATCACCTGCCAGGGAATCACTAACTTCCTACACATGTTCTCTATACTAGGTTTGTACTCGTGCACTAACTAATGTCGCAACACTCTCATTCAAAGACGAACATATAGTATTACAGAGGTGGTTGATGTAAGAGCCCTTAGAAGACCATATGTTCTGGAGAATGATGGAGGAGAAGTACAGACAACCTTATTTTCATAAAGCTTTCCTGTGGCAGAAAGACTGTGCTGATAACTCAGTCCAATTTGGCCCCTGTGAAAGGAATCCATTGTGTGGGTTCCAGAAGTGACTTTCTCCATGGTATTCATACTCCAGATTGGCAAAAACTATCAGCCTTATGTCCAACAACACCTAACATAAGAATGGCCATACTGAGTCAAACCAAAGGTCCATCTAGCCCAGTACCCCATCTTCCAACAGTGGCCAATGCCAGGTGCTTCAGAGGGAATGAACAGAACAGGTAATCATCAAGCGATCCATCCCCTGTTGCCCATTCCCAGCTTCTGACGAACAGAGTCTAGGGACCCCATTTCTGCCCACCCTGGCTAATAACCATTGATAGACCTATCCTCCATGAATTTATCTAGTTCTTTTTTGAACACTGTTATAGTCTTGGCATTCACAACATTCTCTGGCAAAAAGTTCCATAGGTTGACTGTGCATTGTGTGAAGAAATACTTCCTTTTGTTTGCTTTAAACTTGCTGTCTATTAATTTCATTTGTTGACCCCTAGTTCTTGTGTCATGAGAAGGAGTCAATAACACTTCCTTCCTTCCTTCCTCCATACCAGTCATGATTTTATAGACATCTATCATATCCTACCTCAGTCGTCTCTTTTCCAAGCTTAAAAGTCCCAGTCCTATTAATCTCTCCTCATATGGAAGCTGTTCCATACCCCTAATCATATTTGCTGCCCTTTTATGAACCTTCTCCAATTCCAATATATCTTTTTTGAGATGGGGCAACGAAATCTGCATGCAGTATTCAAGATGTGGGTGTACCATGGATTGACATAGAGGCAATATGATATTTTCTGTCTCATTATCTATTCCTTTCTTAATGATTCCAAAACATTCTGTTCACTTTTTTGACTGCCGCTGCACCTTGAGTGGATGTTTTCAGAGAACTATCCACAATGACTTCAAGATCTCTTTCTTGAGTGATAACATAGACTCATAGATATTAAGGTCAGAAGGGACCATTATGATCATCTAGTCTGACCTCCTGCACAATGCAGGCCACAGAATCTCACCCACCCACTCCTGCAATAAACCTCTCACCTATGTCTGAGCTGCAGAAGTCCTCAAATCATGGTTTAAAGACTTCAAGGTACAGAGAATCCTCCAGCAAGTGACCCATGCCCCATGCTACAGAGGAAGGCGAAAACCCCCCAGAGCCTCTTCCAATCTGCCCTGGAGGAAAATTCCTTCCCAACCCCAAATATGGCGACCAGCTGAACCCTGAGCATGTGGGCAAGATTCACCAGCCAGATACCCAGGAAAGAATTCTCTGTAGTAACTCAGATCCCACCCCATCTAACATCCCATCACAGGCCATTGGGCCTATTTACCATGAATAGTTAAAGATCAATTAATGCCAAAATCATGTTATCCCATCATACCATCTCCTCCATAAACTTATCGACTTTATTTTTGTTAGGCTAAACAAGGCAAGCTCCTTGAGTCTCCTTTCATAAGACACGTTTTCCATTCCTCGGATCATCCTAGAAGCCCTTCTCTGTACCTGTTCCAGTTTGAATTCATCCTTCTTAAACATGGGAGACCAGAACTGCACACAGTATTCCAGATGAGGTCTCACCAGTGCCTTGTATAACAGTACTAACACCTCCTTATCCCTACTGGAAATACCTCGCCTGATGCATCCAAAGACCGCATTAGCTTTTTTCACGGCCATATCACATTGGCAGCTTATAGTCATCCTGTGGTCAACCAATACTCCAAGGCCCTTCTCCTCCTCCGTTACTTCTAATTGATGCATCCCCAGTTTATAACTAAAATTCTTGTTATTAATCCCTAAATGCATGACCTTACACTTCTCACTATTAAATTTCATCCTTTTACTATTAGTCCAATTTACAAGGTCATCCAGATCCTCCTATATGATAGCCTGGTCCTTCTCTAAATTGGCAATACCTCCCAGCTTTGTATCATCCGCAAACTTTATTAGCGCACACTCACTTTTTGTGCCGAGGTCAGTAATAAAAAGATTAAATAAGATTGGTCCCAAAACCGATCCCTGAGGAACTCCACTGGTAACCTCCCTCCAGCCTGACAGTTCACCTTTCAGTATGACCCGCTGTAGTCTCCCCTTTAACCAATTCCTTATCCGCCTTTCAATTTTCATACTGATCCCCACCTTTTCCAATTTAACTAATAATTCCCCATGTGGCACGGTATCAAACGCTTTACTGAAATCTAGGTAAATTAGATCCACTGCATTTCCTTTCTCTAAAAATCTGTTACTTTCTCAAAGAAGGAGATCAGGTTGGTTTGGCACGATCTACCTTTTGTAAAACCATGTTGTATTTTGTCCCATTTACCATTGACCTCAATGTCCTTAACTACTTTCTCCTTCAAAATTTTTTCCAAGACCTTGCATACTGCAGATGTCAAACTAACAGGCCTGTAGTTACCCGGATCACTTTTTTTCGCTTTCTTAAAAATAGGAACTATGTTAGCAATTCTCCAGTCATACGGTACAACCCCTGAGTTTACAGATTCATTAAAAATTCTTGCTAATGATCTTGCAATTTCATGTGCCAATTCCTTTAATATTCGTGGATGAAGATTATCTGGGCCCCCCAATTTAGTCCCATTAAGCTGTTCGAGTTTCGCTTCCACCTCAGATATGGTAATATCTACCTCCATATCCTCACTCCCATTTGTCATGTTACCATTTTCCCTAAGATCCTCATTAGCCTCATTAAAGACTGAGGCAAAGTATTTGTTTAGATATTGGGCCATGCCTAGATTATCCTTAACCTCTACTCCATCCTCAGTGTTTAGCAGTCCCACTTCTTCTTTCCTTGTTTTCTTCTTATTTATACGGCTGTAGAACCTTTTACTATTGCTTTTAATTCCCTTTGCAAGGTCCAACTCTACTTGACTTTTAGCCTCTCTCACTTTATTTCTACATGTTGTGACCTCAAAAAGGTAGCTTTCCTTGCTGATCCCTCCCATCTTCCACTCGCTGTAAACTTTCTGCTTTTTCTTAATCACCTCTCTGAGACGCTTGCTCATCCAGCTTGGTCTACAACTCCTGCCTATGAATTTTTTCCCCTTTCTTGGGATGCAGGTTTCCGATAGCTTCTGCAGCTTTGACTTGAAGTAATCCCAGGCCTCCTCTGCCTTTAGATCCATAAATTCTTCAGTCCAATCCACTTCCATAACTAATTTCCTTAATTTTCGAAAGTCAGCCCTTTTGAAATCAAAAACCCTAGTCACAGCATCCAATGAAGTGAGCTGTAGCTCACGAAAGCTTATGCTCAAATAAATTGGTTAGTCTCTAAGGTGCCACAAGTACTCCTTTTCTTTTTGCGAATACAGACTAACACGGCTGTTACTCTGAAACCAGATTTATTTTTGTTTATCCTTCCATTCAGTTTGAACTGAATTAGCTCATGATCACTTGAACCAAGGTTGTCCCCTACAACCATTTCTTCTATGAGGTCCTCACTACTCACCAAAACCAAATCTAAAATGGCATCCCCTCTTGTCGGTTCAGGAACTACTTGATGAAGGAATCCATCAGCTATCGCATCTAGGAAAATCTGAGCCCTATTATTATTACTAGCACTTGTCCTCCCAGTCTATATCTGGGAAGTTAAAGTCTCCCATGATCAAGCAGTTTCCATTAGCATTTACTTCATTAAAAACATTAAAGAGGGCTCTATCCATATCAAAATTAGTGAGCTATTAGCTATAGCTATTAGCTATCTTCCAGTCATTTGGTACAGAAGCTGATTTAAGTGATGGGTTACAGACAACATTTAGTAGTTCTGCAATTTCACATTTGAGTTCCTTCAGAACTCTTGGGTGAATAACATCTGGTCATGGTGACTTATTACTGTTTAGTTTATCAATTTGTTCCAAAACTTCCTCTAATGACACCTCAATCTGGGACAGTTTCTCAGATTTGTCACCTAAAAAGAATGGCTTAGGTTTCGGAATCTCCCTCACATCCTCAGCTGTGAAGACTGATGCAAAGAATTCATTTAATTTCTCTGCAATGGCCTTTAGCATCTTGATCGTCCAGTGGCCCCCAGTGGTTGTTTAGCAGGCTTCCTGCTTCTGAGGTAGTTAAAAACAATTTTGCTACTACTTTTTGAGTCTTTGGGTGGCTGTTCCTCAAATTCTTTTTTGGCCTTTCTAATTATATTTTTATGTTTCATTTGCCAGAGTTTATGCTCCTTTCTGTTCTCCACACTAGGATTTAACTTCCACTTTTTAAAGGATGCCTTTTTGCCTTTCACTGATTCCTTTACTTTGTTGTTTAGGCACAGCGGCACTTTTTTGGTTCTCTATGTTTTTTAATTTGGGGTATACATCTAAGTTGAGCCTGTATTATGATGTCTTTAAAAAGTTTCCATGCACCTTGCAGAGATTTCACTTTTGGCACTGTACTTTTTAATTTCTGTTTAACTAAGTTTCTCAATTTTGTGTTGTCCCCCTTTCTGAAATTAATTGCTACAGTGTTGGGCTGCTGTGGTGTTTTCCCTGCCACAAGGGATGTTACATTTAATTATATTATGGTCATTATTACTAAGCGGTTCAGATATATTCACCTATTGGACCAGATCCTGCACTCCAGTTAGGACTAAATCAAGAATTGCCTCTCTTCTTGTGGGTTCCAGGACTAACTGCTCCAAGAAGCAGTCATTTAAGGTCGCAAGAAACTTTATCTCTGCATCCCATTCTGAGGTGACATGTACCCAGTCAATAGGGGGATAGTTGAAATCCCCCATTATTATTATTGAGTTTTTTATTTTTATAGCCTCTCTAATCTCCCTGAGCATTTCACAGTCACTACCACCATTCTGGTCAGGTGGTCAGTAATAGATCTCTACTGCTTATTATTAGAGCATGGAATTACTATCCATAGAGATTCTATGGTACAGTTTGGTTCATTTAAGATTTTTACGTCATTTGATTCTACGCTTTCTTTCACATATAGTGCCACTCCCCCACAAGCACGACCTGTTCTGTCCTTCTGATATATTTTATACCCTGGTATTACTATGTTCCATTGACTATCCTCATTCCACCAAGTTTTTGTGATGCCTATTATATTAATATCCACAGGCACTCTAGTTCACCCATCTTATTATTTAGACTTCTAGCATTTGTATATAAGCACTTTAAAAACTTGTCACTTTTTAGCTGTCTGCCATTACATGATGTAATTGAATGGGACTCCTTTTCATTTGACTGTTTCTCATCAGATCCTACCAGTATTTTATCATCTTCCATCCTCTCCTCCTTATTAGGACACAGAGAATCTCCATTAATAGATGCTCCACTAAGGGATGTATCTGTCCAAACCACATGGTCCTCCACACCTCTCGGCTTTCCCCCAGCCCTTAGTTTAAAAACTGCTTTACGACCTTTTTAATTTTAAGTGCCAGCAATCTGGTTCCATTTTGGTTTAGGTGGAGCCCATCCTTCCTGTATAGACTCCCCCTTTCCCAAAAGTTTCCCCAGTTCCTAATAAATCTAAACCCCTCCTCCCTACACCATTGCCTCATCCACGCATTGAGACCCTGAAGTTCTGCCTGTCTAACTGACCCTGCACGTGGAACTGGAAGCATTTCAGAGAATTCTACCATGGAGGTCCTGGACATCAATCTCTTACCTAGAAGCCTAAATTTGGCCTGCAGGACCTCTCTCCTATCCTTCCCTATGTCACTGGTTCCTACATGTACCATGACCACCGGTTCCTCCCCAGAACTACACATAAGTCTATCTAGATGTCTCAAGAGATCCGTAACCTTTGCACCAGGTAGGCAAGTCACCATGCGTTCTCCTGGTCATTGCAAACTCAGTTATCTATGTTTGTAATGATCAAATAGCCCATTACTAATACCTGTCTCTTCCTAATAACTGGAATTCCCTCTCCCAGAGTGCAAGAGGATACCACGACATCATCTGGAAGGAGGGTCCCAACTATGTGATCGTTTCCCTCTGCTCCTGTTGGATGTTCTCCTTCCCTGAGCCTTTCATCTTCCTTAACAGTGCAGGGGCTGTCTGACCAGAGGTGGGACAAATCTACAGTGTCCCAGAAAGCCTCATCAGCATAGCTCTCTGCCTCCCTTAGCTCCTCCAGTTCTGCCACCCTGGCCTCCAAAGCCCATACACGGTCTCTGAGGGCCAGGAGCTCCTTGCACCGAATGCACACATACACCACCTGCTCATAGCGCAGGTAATCATACATGCTGCACTGGGTGCAATAAACTGGATAGCCCCCACTCTGTTGCTGGACTTCTGTCTGCATTCTCTTTTTACTCCTGCAGCTTATTCCTTTGTTGATGTTTTGTTTTTATCAGAGGGTGTTTTTGGCTTTAAGTGTCAAGAATGTTAAATGTACCTAGCCCCCCTTCACACTTCCCCTCTAAACACGCACACTACAGACAACACTTACCCCAAGGGTCACGTAATCATTCCTCCTTCACTGGAGAACTCCCTTGCAAAACTCCTGTGTTATCCGCTCCTATTCACTAGCTCCTCTGGTCGCTTAGGAGTGGGCTTTTTAAAGCCCTGGTCTTCCTGAGTAGTCCCACCCCCTGGCTAAGGGTTGATGGGTGCTAAAGGGCTTAGGGATCAAAACCTCGTTAAGAAGCTCTCAGCCTTGCCTAGCAGGCCCCTAGGCTTGGCACACGGTCCCCCAAACAAACAGACCACACGGTATATTTCAATCAAACAGCAAGCACATCACAAACAGCAATAATGACACTGTGTCATGGCATATCTTGCAGATAATAGATGACTTCAGGGAAGTTGTAAGTGTACAGAAGAATGTCTAAGTGATCTTCTTGGAGATCCTTCCTGTCCCACAAATAAAGGAAGACAGAAGGCAGAAATTCTGGAATATCTGACTAGTAAGTGGTGTAGGGCATAGGGTTTTGGTTTTGTGGAGCACTGGTCCACTTTCTAAAGGGAGAGGGAGCTGTATAATTTGGATGACCTCAGTAAGAGGAGGGATCAATTTCCTTGGGCTAGAGTAGTTAGGAGCGGGTTAAACTAATAGCAAAAGTGGAGGGTAAAAAGAGAAGATATGAGAACTCAGCAAAAAATCAAGATATTGAGAACAAAATTAATCAAGGAGTCAAAGGACATGAAGAGAAGAAATTCTTGAAGGGTTAGAGCCTGGCAGCCTTTGGCAAGGCAGCCTGCTTACTCAGAGCCTACACCACATACATAGAGAACAACAAACAGTCAACCAAACTATGCTCAGACAGGCCAAACACACCACTCACCAAGTCCCATTACCACCCAACACAGAGTCTGCAGCTAGTCCCTCCAAAACTCTCCTTTTAGCTGCCTCTATTTGCCTGCAGGCTATTTTGCCTCTCCTTCACTTGTGTCATGAACACAGAGCATACTGAGCATTTTGATGGAGAATGACCTCTTCCCAAACACAGAAGATATCTAGTATGAGTATCGCCTGCCAGGAACCTGATGGACAGGAAACCTATTTCTTAAAGCACAGCTTCTTAGTCTTCATTTCTGTCATCCTGGTACTAACAGAATTTATCTAGAACTATTCAGAACTACTTAAATTTTAAACTAACTATGACTGAATTAACTAGAGTAAAACTAATCTAACTAGGCACTTGAAGTACAGATCCAGGACAATCCCAGAGCAGTTCCTAATCCATCAGATGGTCATGGCTGGAAGGAATTGAGGTGAGGAACTGAGGAACATCTTTTATACCCTCAACCTCACAATCACTGAGGGGAGGAGCAAGGAAGGCACTTGACGGCTCTAGTGGGCACTGTTAGCTAAGATTCCATCACCCAGGCTGCACCAGTTGGAGCATCCCATGACTGGGAATATGCAGAGGATACTTGAAGAAGAATTACATTATACAAAGAAAACCCTGATATTCACATATAGCGGAGACCCCTTCCTCCTGCAATTTACACCGTGAAAGTGTAAACTTTCACACAGAGACTGGAAATAGCAACTGTTCCAGCCATCTCTTCCCTTACAGATCCCACTCCACCCCATCCATCACTTTGAGAAAACACGGCACTTTTAAACACCTTCTCTTCAGCAACTTAGAAAACTTCCAGAGTTCCAGTCTAAGTGGAATTCTGGGAGGGTATCAAACAGAAATCTTCTCAGACTCCTGAGAATCTACTGCAGCAAGGAAGCCTGAGAAAGAGGAATTCTCTGGTGTGCAGCTTCTCCCTCCATCTGCCCCTGCCAGGAGCAAAGAAAATGGGCCATGTACCTGCATGATCCGCACATTATCAGCTCGGTGGATCTCACTTTCCTTCACCACCTTCTTCTTCAGCGTTGCCAGATTTCTCTCAAGATGCTCTCTCTGCCGGGTGTACTCCTGCTGCAGATCTGTGTCAACCCCCACAATCTCCACCTGACGAGAGACAATACACAGGCTCAGAAGATGTGACACCAGAGATGCGCTCATCTACCATGGAGAGGAAAGACCCTTAACTCACCATGTCTGCCTGCTGCACGTATTTGCCGTAGAGTTCCCGGATCCCCTCCTTCAGTTTTTTGGGCTCCTGGATGAAGCCCACACAATTATGAAGATCCGTTTTAAACCGCTTCACAAGAGCTTCCATGTCTCGCTCCTGCAAGAATTATACATGAACAACCACTCAGGGAACACTGTCATGCATGAGGACCTCCTGGAAGCTCTAGCTGAATTGTTGAGAATCCTCATGTGTTCTTATTTTTTGTTTTTAAGAATGTGCCATCTGGACATCTCCCAGTTGGAGAGAGAACCTTCTTGGCCTTTGAGTGCTGTCACACTTAAGACAGTAACAAACCTTGCCAATAACTAACACTTCTCACCCCATGGGAATTGCATTGTTACTTGTACTGCACTAGTACTTGGAGGCCCCATTCAGGTTAAGGATCCTATTATCTTGGACACTGCACAAACACTAGGGTGACCAGACAGCAAATGTGAAAAATCGGGATGGGGTGGGGGTAATAGGAGCCTATATAAGAAAAAGCCCCCAAAATCGGGACTGTCCCTATAAAATTGGGACATCTGGTCACCCTAACAAACACATAGGCAGATGTAGTTCCTGCCCAAAGAGCTTACAATCTTACTAGAAACAAGATGCAACAAGTAAATGTAACAGGTGACAGGACAGAAAAACAGGTGCCGATGGTAGCTATGTTCTTAACTTGATGGCTTCATATCAACACCCTCTCCTCATTCTCTCTGGCGCAAAGTTTCTTATTTGCTCACTCTATACACGGATGGGTAGGATCTCCTGGAGGACTAACATGAAGGGGAAAGGAGTCCAGGAGAGCCGGCTGTATTTCAAGGAATCCCTGTTGAGGTTACAGGGACAAACCATCCCGATGTGTCGAAAGAATAGTAAATATGGCAGGCGACCAGCTTGGCTTAACCATGAAATCCTAGCGGATCTTAAACATAAAAAAAGAAGCTTACAAGAAGTGGAAGGTTGGACATATGACCAGGGAAGAGTATAAAAATATTGCTCGGGCATGTAGGAATGAAATCAGGAGGGCCAAATCGCACCTGGAGCTGCAGCTAGGAAGAGATGTCAAGAGTAACAAGAAGGGTTTCTTCAGGTATGTTGGCAACAAGAAGAAAGCCAAGGAAAGTGTGGGCCCCTTAATGAATGAGGGAGGGAACCTAGTGACAGGGGATGTGGAAAAAGCTAATGTACTCAATGCTTTTTTTGCCTCTGTCTTCACGAACAAGGTCAGCTCCCAGACTGCTGCACTGGGCATCACAACATGGGGAATAGATGGCCAGCCCTCTGTGGAGAAAGAGGTGGTTAGGGACTATTTAGAAAAGCTGGACGTGAACAAGTCCATGGGGCCGGACGAGTTGCATCCGAGAGTGCTAAAGGAATTGGCAGCTGTGATTGCAGAGCTATTGGCCATTGTCTTTGAAAACTCGTGGCGAGCGGGGGAAGTCCCGATGACTGGAGAGAGGCTGGTGTGGTGCCAATCTTTGAAAAGGGGAAGGAGGAGGATCCTGGGAGCTGCAGGCCAGTCAGCCTCACCTCAGTCCCCGGAGGGACCATGGAATCATAGAATCATAGAATATCAGGGTTGGAAGGGACCTCAGGAGGTCATCTAGTCCAACCCCCCCGCTCAAAAGCAGGACCCATCCCCAAAGAATCCTCAAAGATTCAATCCTGAAGCACTTACATGAGAGGAAAGTGATCAGGAACAGTCAGCATGGATTCACCAAGGGAAGGTCATGCCTGACTAATCTAATCGCCTTCTATGATGAGACTACTGGTTCTGTGGATGAAGGAAAGGCGGTGGATGTATTGTTTCTTGACTTTGGCGGGGCTTTTGACATGGTCTCCCACAGTGTTCTTGTCAGCAGGTTGAAGAAGTATGGGCTGGATGAGTGCACTGTAGGGTGGGTAGAGTGTTGGCTAGATTGTCGGGTTTGGCGGGTGGCGATCAGTGGCTCCATGTCTGGTTGGCAGCCGGTGTCGAGTGGAGTGCCCCGGGGGTCGGTCCTGGGGCCGGTTTTGTTCAATATCTTCATAAATGATCTGGAGGATGGTGTGGATTGCACTCTCAGCAGGTTTGCAGATGATACTGGACTGGGGGGAGTGGTAGATGCGCTGGAGGGCGGGGCTGGGATGCAGAGGGACCTAGACGGATTGGAGGATTGGGCCGGAAGAAGTCTGATGGGGTTCAATAGGGATAGGTGCAGGGTCCTGTACTTGGAACAGAAGAACCCAATGCGCAGCTGCAGACTGGGGACCGAGTGGCTAGGCAGCAGTTCTGCGGAGGGGGACCTGGGGGTGGCAGTGGACGAGAGGCTGGATGTGGGTCAGCAGTGTGCCCTTGTTGCCAAGAGGGCCGGTGGCATTTTGAGATGTGTGGGTGGGGGCGTGGCGAGCGGATCGAGGGGCGTGGTCGTCCCCCTCTATTCGACATTGGTCGGGCCTTGTCTGGAGTGCTGTGTCCGGTTTTGGGCCCCTCACTGCAGGAGGGATGTCGGTGGACTGGAGAGAGTCCAGTGAAGGGCAACAGAGATGATTGGGGGTCTGGAGCACATGGCTTGTGGGGGGAGGCTGGGGGAACTGGGATTGTTTGGTCTGCGGAGGAGAGGAATGGGGGGGGATTTGGTGGGTGCTTTCGGCTACCTGGGAGGTGGTTCCGGAGGGGATGGTTCTGGACTGTTCTCAGTGGTGGAGGAGGACAGGACAAGGAGTGGTGGTCCCGGGTTGCAGTGGGGGAGGTTTAGGTTGGATATTGGGAAAAACTTTTTCACTGGGAGGTGAAACACTGGAGTGCGTTGCCTGGGGAGGTGGTGGAATCTCCTTCCTTGGAGGTTTTTGGGGTCAGGCTTGACGGGGCCCTGGCTGGGATGATTTGGTTGGGATTGGTCCTGCTTTGGGCAGGGGGTTGGACTGGATGGCCTCCTGGGGTCCCTTCCAACCCTGATATTCTATGATTCTATGATACCCTGCCTGCTTCCCCAATCCTATCCTTGGCTACTAAATTCCTTCATGCCCACTTTCAAACCTCTTGCTTCTTCCTCTCTGACCTTTCATACACCTCTGACATGGTTCCTTCCACTATAAGTATGCTTTGATATCCATCCACAACTCCTTCCCCGTACCTTTCCTGACTAATTACTGCATGTCATTGCAGAGGTCCAGCCCAGATGGTACTCTTGGGAGGGAATAGGTTGCTGAGGCCATATATTCCCAAACTCTCTGCCTTGGGTGTGGCAGAGAGGTTCGTTTAGCCCTCTCCCCAACTACTCTATGAATCCTAAGTGAATACACAGATCTTGCAGCATATCCAGAAGGACAATGCACACAGGCTCTGTTAGACCAAATGGCTGGAGCTTCGGTACTATCTACCTCTCTGTAATATCCAACTCTCCCACAAGCCTTCATACTTGGAATGCTTGTGTCTCTGATCCCTCCTGCCAGAGCCTCTCTTCCCCTTCACTTCTGCACAGTACCCAAGAAGGGAAACTCTGACCCCAAAGCCATGCATCTATACTATCCATGTTCCTGACAGCTTGCATTTTGAATGACTTGAGATCTCTGCCATCAAGGTTGTGCCCCATACCTTCTGCTGCTCCTTGTGCATCTCACGGTCAGTGGCCTTTAGCTTCTGTCGTAGCTCTGTGATGTTCAGTTCCAGCTGCATGTTCTGCTGGTGGAAACGTTCCAGTTCTCCCTCCATCTGCAAGGAAGCAAAAGAAGGGGATTGGGACTGTGAAAGAGACATGAGTGAAGGAAAAACACAGATTACAAAACCGAAGGGATCTAATACACAGGCCACAGAACTTCCCCAAAATAATTCCTACAACATATCTTTTATACAAACATCCAATCTTGATTTTAAAATCGTCAGTGGTGGATAATCTATCATGACTCTTGGCAAATTGTTCCAATGGTTAATTACCCTCACTGTCAAAAATGTAAGCCTTATTTCCAGTCTGAATTTGTCTAGCTTCAACTTCCAGCCATTGGACTGTGTTAGACCAGAGATGGGCAAACTACGGCTTGCGGGCCACATCCAGCCTGCGGGACCGTCCTGCCCGGCCCTTGAGCTCCTGGCCAGGGAGGCTAGCACCCGGCCCCTCCCCTGCTGTCCCCTCTCCCCCGCAGTCTCACCTCACCGTGCCACCAGCGCTCTGGATGGTGTGGTTGCGCGCTCCTGCCGAGCAGAGAGGCAGTGTGTCTAGCTCCGGCCAGGGGGTGCGGCTGCCAGACACGCTGCTTTGAGTGGCATGGTAAGGGGGCCGGGGGTTGGATAAGGGGCGAGGGGTCCTGGGGGGCAGTCAGGGGACAGGGAGCGATTGGATGGGGCAGAGGTTCTGCAGGGAGGATGGAGAATAGGGAACAGTGGGGGGTTGGATAGGCATGGGGTCCCGGGGGGGGCCTGTCAGGGGGCGGGGTGTGTGGATAGGGGGCAGAAGACTGGGAGCAGTGGGGATTGGATAAGGGGTGGGACGCTGGGGGGCAGTTAGGGGCGGGGGAACCTGGGAGGGGGTGGTTAGGATGGGTCGGGAGTTCTGAGGAGGGCAGTCAGGGGGCAGGAAGTGGGAGGGGGTGGATAGGGGGTGGGGGCCAGGCTGTTTGGGGAGGCACAGCCTTCTCTACCTGGCCCTCCATACAGTTTTGCAACCCCGATGTGGCCCTCGGGCCAAAAAGTTTGCCCACCCCTGTATTAGACCTTTCTCTGCTAGATTGACGAGCCCATTAGTAAATATTTGTTGCCCCATGGAGATACTTTTAGACTGTAATCAACTCAGCCTTTAACCTTCTCTTTGTTAAGTTAAATAGACTGAGCACTAGAAGGCAGGTTTTCTCATCCTTTAATCATTCTGGTAGCTCTTCTCTGAACCTTCTCCAATTTAGCAACATCCTTCTTTAGCAACGGCAGGCACCAGCACTGGACACGGTATGACAGCAGTAGTTGTAGCAGTGCCAAATATAGAGGTAGAACAACCTCTCTACTGTTATTCACGATTCCCCTGTTCATGCATCCCAGGATCACATTCACTCTTTTGGCCACAGCCTCATACTGGGAGCTCACGTTCATCTGATTATCCACCATGATCTCCAAATCTTTTTTTTAATCCATTAATTTAACATGTGCCATGTTAATTTTATATTGTTCTAGTTTTTTAAATGAAATTAACATGTCACACATTACCCAGACAGTTAGATAGTTAGCTATCCTCATGTTTAAATAAAATGAAGAAAATAATTTTCTTCCCAAATAATCTAATTTTTTCCCTCTTTGTCACTGGGGGTAGAATGTAAATATCCTGTTCTTGATCACTGCAGCTATTACCACAGAATTAGTGGGAGAAGGGAGGTGGAAACAAGAAAAACATTATCAGATCCTGTACGAGGAGTTAACTGTTTTTTTAACAATTGGTGGACAGGAAGTCAGAGTATATACCACACTGATTTTGCTGGCTGTCAGCGACCCTCCAGAAAGGGCAGAGAAACCTTGTAGAGGTATTTCCAAGGATTTAAAAGACAGGATGAGACATTTCCACCAGTAAAACAGGGTAATTTTAAAGTAGAAACCCTTCTGCTAACTAACTCAGAAAGTGAGGAAGCTGAGCCTACTCCCACATTTTCATCTGGAGAGTTCCTGGTCCTGATGCAAAATCTTGATTTCTAGAGGTGTATCACCTTCCTCTGCTTCATCATATAAGATGTTTTGGATCAGTACAAGGGACTTATTGCTTGGTATCAGATCCGAGTGTCCCAGATCTACAGAAACATCATTGCCTCAATGCAGAACCCAGGTCGTACCTCTTGAAGGAGCTCGATATGGAAATCCTGGAGTTGGACAGTATGGCCAAGGCATCAGTGGAGGCCCTTGCCACTCCTGCCAACTTGCCCAGTCTGGTATAATATCATAGTTAGAAGAATGCATGAATTTATGATAGTCTGATTAAAAAAATACCCCTCAAGATTGAGCCTCTGGAAAAACAGTTTTCAGAGTAGCAGCCATGTTAGTCTGTATTCGCAAAAAGAAAAGGAGTACTTGTGGCACCTTAGAGACTAACCAATTTATTTGAGCATAAGCTTTCGTGAGATACAGCTCACTTCATCGGATGCATTCAGTGGAAAATACAGTGAGGAGATTTATATACACACAGAACATGAAAAAATGGGTGTTATCATACACACTGTAATGAGAGTGATCATTTAAGATGAGCTATTACCAACAGGAGAGCGTGGGGGGAGGGGGGGAGAAAACCTTTTATAGTGATAATCAAGGTGGGCCATTTCCAGCAGTTAACAAGAACGTCTGAGGAACAGTGGGGGGGGAGGGGGGGAATAAACATGGGGAAATAGTTTTACTTTGTGTAATGACTCATCCACTCCCAGTCTCTATTCAAGCCTAAGTTAATTGTATCCAGTTTGCAAATTAATTCCAATTCAGCAATCTCTCGTTGGAGTCTGTTTTTGAAGTCTTTTTGTTGTAATATTGTGACTTTTAGGTCTGTAATCGAGTGACCAGAGAGATTGAAGTATTCTCTAACTGGTTTATGAATGTTATAATTCTTGACATCCGATTTGTGTCCATTTATTCTTTTACGTAGAGACTGTCCAGTTTGGCCAATGTACATGGCAGAGGGGCATTGCTGGTACATGATGGCATATATCACATTGGTAGATGTGCAGGTGAACGAGCCTCTGATAGTGTGGCTGATGTGATTAGGCCCTATGATGGTGTCCCCTGAATAGATACAGTTGGCAACGGGCTTTGTTGCAAGGATAGGTTCCTGGGTTAGTGGTTCTGTTGTGTGCTGTGTGGTTGCTGGTGAGTATTTGCTTCAGGTTGGGAGGCTGTCTGTAGGCAAGGACTGGCCAGTCTCCCAAGATTTGTGGGAGTGATGGGTCATCCTTCAGGATAGGTTGTAGATCCTTGATGATGCGTTGGAGAGGTTTTAGTTGGGGGCTGAAGGTGACAGACATTTCACATTTGGGGACAATGTATACCTTCAAATCAGCGGCGCTGCTATGGGTACCCGCATGGCCTCACAGTATGCCAACATTTTTATGGCTGACTTAGAACAATGCTTCCTCAGCTCTCGTCCCCTAATGCCCCTACTCTACTTCCGCTATATTGATGACATCTTCATCATCTGGACCCATGGAAAAGAAGCCCTTGAGGAATTCCACCACGATTTCAACAATTTCCATCACACCATCAACCTCAGCCTGGACTAGTCCACACAAGAGATCCACTTCCTAGACACTACACTGCTAATAAGCAATGGTCACATAAACACCACCCTATACCGGAAACCTACTGACCGCTATTCCTACCTACATGCCTCCAGCTTTCACCCAGACCACACCACACGATCCATCGCCTACAGCCAAGCTCTACGATACAACCACATTTGCTCCAACCCCTCAGACAGAGACAAACACCTACAAGATCTCTATCAAGCATTCTTACAACTACAATACCCACCTGCAGAAGTGAAGAAACAGACTGACAGAGCCAGAAGAGTACCCAGAAGTCACGTACTACAGGACAGGCCCAACAAAGAAAATAACAGAACGCCACTAGCCATCACCTTCAGCCCCCAACTAAAACCTCTCCAACGCATCATCAAGGATCTACAACCTATCCTGAAGGACGACCCATCACTCTCACAAATCTTGGGAGACTGGCCAGTCCTTGCCTACAGACAGCCCCCCAACCTGAAGCAAATACTCACCAGCAACCACATACCACACAACAGAACCACTAACCCAGGAACCTATCCTTGCAACAAAGCCTGTTGCCAATTGTGCCCACATATCTATTCAGGGGACACCATCACAGGGCCTAATAACATCAGCCACGCTATCAGAGGCTCGTTCACCTGCACATCCACCAATGTGATCTATGCCATCATGTGCCAGCAATGCCCCTCTGCCATGTACATTGGTCAAACTGGACAGTCTCTACGTAAAAGAATAAATGGACACAAATCAGATGTCAAGAATTATAACATTCATAAACCAATCGGAGAACACTTCAATCTCTCTGGTCACTCGATTACAGACCTAAAAGTCACAATGTCTCACACATACACACACACTTTGTCTCTCTCTCTCTCTCTCTCTCTCTCTGTCACACACACACACTGTCTTTCACACCAATCTCCCAGCACATACTTGTGGTGGTGGTGTTGTTACTACTTGATACTTCCTGCAATGCACGCACACTCTGTAATTGTATTCTTTCAAAGTGCTGTTGTTTGAGTTTTTTGACTGGTCCATGCCATTTATAATTTCTATTTCTCTCTTACGCTTAAATTTAATTCTTTGAGTAGTGAGTACTAAAATGCCTAACCTGTCGTGGCTGAAGTAATTATCCCTATGGTAAATTTTTAAATATATATATCTAGTTTTTTTGTTTCTGTTGGTGGCACACATCTGCACATTACCACGATAATTTGGTGCACATAACAAAATTCATTCCACATATGGATGGGAAAAATTAGAGGGAACATTGCTAGGTACCACTGAATTTTGGGGAGAAGGGAAAGAAATTATGATGACTGGTGTGTGTTGCCTTCCTGGTTCTTGTTCCTGTTTTGTTGCCCGGTTCCTTCTCCGTGAACTTGGTGTTCCTGTCCCTGTTTCTTTTGCAGTGGGGAAAGCTACTCAGGGTCTATTGCTACATATCTCTTGTTCCGACTGTTATATCTTTGTTCAGGCTGTTGCTGACATAACCAGGGCCAAATCGCACCTGGAGCTGCAGCTAGCCAGAGATGTCAAGAGTAACAAGAAGGGTTTCTTCAGGTATGTTGGCAACAAGAAGAAAGCCAAGGAATGTGTGGGCCCCTTACTGAATGAGGGAGGCAACCTAGTGACAGAGGATGTGGAAAAAGCTAATGTACTCAATGCTTTTTTTGCCTCTGTTTTCACTAACAAGGTCAGCTCCCAGACTGCTGCGCTGGGCATCACAAAATGGGGAAGAGATGGCCAGCCCTCTGTGGAGATAGAGGTGGTTAGGGACTATTTAGAAAAGCTGGACGTGCACAAGTCCATGGGGCCGGACGAGTTGCATCCGAGAGTGCTGAAGGAATTGGCGGCTGTGATTGCAGAGCTATTGGCCATTATCTTTGAAAACTCATGGCGAACCGGGGAAGTCCCGGATGACTGGAAAAAGGCTAATGTAGTGCCAATCTTTAAAAAAGGGAAGAAGGAGGATCCTGGGAACTACAGGCCAGTCAGCCTCACCTCAGTCCCTGGAAAAATCATGGAGCAGGTCCTCAAAGAATCAATCCTGATGCACTTGCATGAGAGGAAAGTGATCAGGAACAGCCAGCATGGATTCACCAAGGGAAGGTCATGCCTGACTAATCTAATCGCCTTTTTTGATGAGATTACTGGTTCTGTGGATGAAGGGAAAGCAGTGGATGTATTGTTTCTTGACTTTAGCAAAGCTTTTGACACGGTCTGCCACAGTATTCTTGTCAGCAAGTTAAGGAAGTATGGGCTGGATGAATGCACTATAAGGTGGGTAGAAAGCTGGCTAGATTGTCGGGCTCAACGGGTAGTGATCAATGGCTCCATGTCTAGTTGGCAGCCGGTGTCAAGTGGAGTACCCCAAGGGTCGGTCCTGGGGCCGGTTTTGTTCAATATCTTCATAAATGATCTGGAGGATGGTGTGGATTGCACTCTCAGCAAATTTGCGGATGATACGAAACTGGGAGGAGTGGTAGATACGCTGGAGGGGAGGGATAGGATACAGAAGGACCTAGACAAATTGGAGGATTGGGCCAAAAGAAATCTGATGAGGTTCAATAAGGATAAGTGCAGGGTCCTGCACTTAGGACGGAAGAACCCAATGCACAGCTACAGACTAGGGACCGAATGGCTAGGCAGCAGTTCTGCGGAAAAGGACCTAGGGGTGACAGTGGACGAGAAGCTGGATATGAGTCAGCAGTGTGCCCTTGTTGCCAAGAAGGCCAATGGCATTTTGGGATGTATAAGTAGGGGCATAGCGAGCAGATCGAGGGACGTGATCGTTCCCCTCTATTCGACATTGGTGAGGCCTCATCTGGAGTACTGTGTCCAGTTTTGGACCCCACACTTCAAGAAGGATGTGGATAAATTGGAGAGAGTCCAGCGAAGGGCAACAAAAATGATTAGGGGACTGGAACACATGAGTTATGAGGAGAGGCTGAGGGAGCTGGGATTGTTTAGCCTGCAGAAGAGAAGAATGAGGGGGGATTTGATAGCTGCTTTCAACTACCTGAAAGGGGGTTCCAAAGAGGATGACTCTAGACTGTTCTCAATGGTAGCAGATGACAGAACGAGGAGTAATGGTCTCAAGTTGCAGTGGGGGAGGTTTAGGTTGGATATTAGGGGAAACTTTTTCACTAAGAGGGTGGTGAAACACTGGAATGCGTTACCTAGGGAGGTGGTAGAATCTCCTTCCTTAGAGGTTTTTAAGGTCAGGCTTGACAAAGCCCTGGCTGGGATGATTTAACTGGGAATTGGTCCTGCTTCGAGCAGGGGGTTGGACTAGATGACCTTCTGGGGTCCCTTCCAGCCCTGATATTCTATGATTCTATGATTCTAACCAGTTCATGGTTATTACATGTTTTGACTGACAATCTATTTGTGTTTCTTACTTCATTTTTTCATCAGGGGATTGCTTTTCTGGGGTGCATCAGAATGTAACCGTCATCTAAGAGAACTCTATCACCTCTGTTGCTGTTGTGGATCTCTACCTGAGTGGTATCCCCAATTTATTTTCTTATCGGATCTGGGCTCAGATCTGCATTGAGAGGAAGAGAGTGATCCAACTGTTCTTCCAAAAAGAAAAGGAGTACTTGTGGCACCTTAGAGACTAACCAATTTATTTGAGCATAAGCTTTCATAAGCTACAGCTCACTTCATCGGAAGCATTCAGTGGAAAATACAGTGAGGAGATTTATATACACACAGAACATGAAAAAATGGGTGTTATCATACACACTGTAAGGAGAGTGTAGCAGATGACAGAACGAGGAGTAATGGTCTCAAGTTGCAGTGGGGGAGGTTTAGATTGGATATTAGGAAAAACTTTTTCACTAAGAGGGTGGTGAAACACTGGAATGCGTTACCTAGGGAGGTGGTAGAATCTCCTTCCTTAGAGGTTTTTAAGGTCAGGCTTGACAAAGCCCTGGCTGGGATGATTTAACTGGGAATTGGTCCTGCTTTGAGCAGGGGGTTGGACTAGATGACCTTCTGGGGTCCCTTCCAACCCTGATATTCTATGATTCTATGATTCTATGAGAGTGATCATTTAAGATGAGCTATTACCAGCAGGAGAGCGGGGGGGAAGAAAACCTTTTGTAGTGATAATCAAGGTGGGCCGTTTCCAGCAGTTAACAAGAACGTCTGAGGAACAGTTGGGGGGCGGGGGGGAATAAACATGGGGAAATAGTTTTACTTTGTGTAATGACGCATCCACTCCCAGTCTTTATTCAAGCCTAAGTTAATTGTATCCAGTTTGCAAATTCATTCCAATTCAGCAGTCACTCGTTGGAGTCTGTTTTTGAAGGCTTTTTGATGTACTAAAATAGGGCATAGGAAGCCCACCTATGTATTGAGAGAGGCCAAAGAATGAACATAAACCATTATGATCAGTGGGTAGGGTAGTGAAGCAACAACTTGCAGCTGTTCAGGTGTCAGTTTCACACCATCATCTGACAGAGAATGTCCTAGAAACGCTACAGCATCTTAACTACACTTGGCTGCATTCAACTTTATGTCAGCTTGTTGGAGTTGGGTTAGTACCTGATCCAGAAAAGAATCATGTTCAGGAAAGGTCTTAGTAAAGATGAGAATGTGATCCAAATAGCAATATGCACCCTGGATATTATCAAAGAGCTGAGAGACAACTCTCTGAAATACCTCCAGAGCAGAGACTAAGCCAGAAGGAAGTCACTGCTAGCAGTACCTCCCAAATGATGTGCTGAAAGTCAATAGTAGCTGCAAACTCTCTGTCACAAGTATTTGCCAATAACTTGATTGGTAGTCCAACAGACAGAAAATTCAAGATCCACTTACCAAGCAAATCTCTTTGAAGATTGGCAGTTGAAACTGCTCACATTTGACATATTTATTAAGTGCCTGTGACACAGTGTACCCGGTACACTGCTGGAGGCCCTACAATCCTACTACATCCAGCCCCAGAAAGGAGTAGCAGAAATGGGTCCTCTAGGCCTGCCTAGAGATGCCTTGTGGAAGCAGCCAATCAGAATGGAAGCAGCCAATGAGCAGGCTCAGCTAAGAGGAGCAGCAGGGCTGTTCTTGGCTGGGACCAGAAGGGCGAGGAACGGTGCTCCTCTCTGGCCAAAGGAGCTTTACAGGCTGCATTTACTGGACCTGGGAGAGAGGACCTGAGAACTTTAGCCCTAAGGTAATGGGAAAAGGTAAAGGGTCCAGGTGGGAAGAGGCCCAGGGAATGCAGCAGCAATTAAAGGAAGCCATACATGGTTGCTGTTTATAGGGTCTCTGGATTGGAATTCAGAATAGTGGGTGGGCCCAGGTTCTCCCAACAGCCACTTGCAAAGTGGCCTAAGCCCTGAGAAGGGTACAAAGCTCTTTCAGAAGCCCAAGAATAGGCTGGATTTAAAGGGCCCGGAGATGGGGCTGAAGACTCTGGTGAGGGCAGACAGTTTAGTGAACTCTTTGCTACCGTGGAAGGGGTATATTTGTGACTCTGTGACTTGAATGGAAGGCTGAGCCATTGAAGATCCACCTAGTGAGGCTGGCAACCTACAGGGAATACCAGGAACAGAAAAAGACTGCAGTACCGCAACAGCCACTAGAGGGCACTTAGGAGGTGAGTGCCGCCTACCACAGTGCCCTAAAATCTGTGCGCAGTTGAATACTGGCATCCTACTTATACAAGATCACTGTGGATGAGCTCCAGTCTGTAGACCCTTCCGTCTCCACCATTATCTTTCATGTGCTGCAGTTCTGCTCAGATCTTGTCCACAAGTGCAAGGAGGTAAACAACGTGCAAGTGGTATACAATGTGCAGGTGGTGCAAAGGGCTTGGCATTCAAAGGTAACGCAGAGAGAACACACACTGTCTCCGTTAAATAATTTCTGGTGTCTCTGAACAATACTTTGGGCATTCCCTTCTATTCTAGCCAACATAGCCACACCTGAGGTGTCCTGTGCAAATTCATGTATAATACCAAGCTGTAAGCACAGATCATACAACAATAATGTGACAGCATTAACAACTGAGCCTTTAACAATGTAAAACTATGACGTCCAGGCTATGACTTTGTAAAGCACAGAGGATACAGCTTCACCCACTGTCTGCAAGGCATACAAATTCCAAGCTTTTATCACCACTGTACTCAGACAATGTCCAAACTGGGAACTAACTCAGAGGGGAGAACGTTAAGTTCAGCACCCATATCCACCATGCACTTGAGTGGTGTACCGTTAATTTCCACAATACAGGATACCAGCTCCAGCACTTTGCCACATGAGAAGACTGTAGTAAAGGAAATATTAGAGTCTCTGGTAACAATAGTCTCATGTGGTTCTACATTCACAGTATGCACTTCAGGCCTCCTATCTCTGTGAACCACTGTACCATGTCACCATAACTTAAAGAGGCCTTCCTTCCCACAAGCCTGGAACACAGTAGTTCTAACTGGGCAGGTAGGGAAACTGGCAAAGTGACCTATACTACCACAGCAGAAACAGTGAGGAACTGACAACTTTAGCTGCTGAGGCCTTGGAGAGAGAGAGTAGGTAGCATTGTATGACTATGGGTGATGGAAGTAGGAGGAGCAGCTGATGGTTTAAATGTAGACACAAAGGTTGCAACAGGCTGAATCATAGAACCCTTTTCAGCTCTAGCCCTCTCAAATGCCTCACTCTTAGCAACCGTGACATTAAAAATTAGCATTCTAACATCTTCTGCCAGTAGCCATTTGCCCAAGCAGTCACTGACTACATCAAATCACAGAAATATTCCTGAACCTGATCATAGAATCATAGAATCATAGAAGATGAGGGTTGGAAGAGACCTCAGGAGATCATCTAGTCCAACCCCCTGCTCAAAGCAGGACCAACACCAACTAAATCATCACAGCCAGGGCTTTGTCAAGCCAGGCCTTAAAAACCTCTAAGGATGGAGATTCCACCACCTCCTTAGGTAACCCATTCCAGTGCCTCATCACCCTCCTGGTGAAAGTGTTTCCTAATATCCAACCTAGACCTCCCCCACTGCAATTTGAGACCATTGCTCCTTGTTCTGTCATCTGCCACCACTGAGAACAGCCAAGCTCCATCCTCTTTGGAACCCCCCCTTCAGGTAACTGAAAGCTGCTATCAAATCCCCCCTCACTCCTCTTCTGCAGACTAAACCACCCCAGTTCCCTCAGCCTCTCCTCGTAAGTCATGTGCTCCAGTCCCCTAATCATTTTCGTTGCCCTCCACTGGACTCTCTCCAATTTGTCCACATCCCTTCTGTAGTGGGGGGACCAAAACTGGACACAGTACTCCAGATGTAGCCTCACCAGTGCCAAATAGAGGGGAATAATCACTTCCCTCGATCTGCTGGCAATGCTCCTACTAATGCAGCCCAATATGCCATTGGCCTTCTTGGCAACAAGGGCACACAGATGACTCATGTCCAGCTTCTCGTCCACTGTCACCCCTAGGTCCTTTTCTGCAAAACTGCCGCTTAGTTGGTCCCCTTCCTATAGCGGTGCATGGGATTCTTCCATCCTAAGTGCAGGACTCTTCACTTGTCCTTGTTGAACCTCATCAGATTTCTTTTAGCCCAATCCTCCAATTTGTCTACCTCACTCTGGACCAACATTCCCTCTAATTTTTGACAGGCCGTGTGTGCAAAAAATTTCTTCTGTGCAAATTATTGTGCGCACAGTGTTTCGCCGTGTGCACGGGGTTTAGGATCTGTGTGCACACGCACAGCTTAGAGGGAACAGTGCACTGGACCCTATCCCTACTCTCCAGCGTATCTACCGCTCCCCCTAGATTGTTGATCTGTGAACTTGCTGAGGGTTCAATTAATCCCATCATCCAGATTCATTAATAAAGATGTTGAACAAAACCAGCCCCAGGACCGACCCCTGAGGCACTCTGCTTGATACCAGCTGCCAACTAGACCGAGCCGTTGATCACTACCCATTGAGCCCGACAATCTAGCCAGCTTTCTATCCACCTTATAGTCCATTCATCCAATCCATACTACTTTAACTTGCTGACAAGAATATTGTGGGAGACCGTATCAAAAGCTTTTCTAAAGTCAAGATATATCACATCCACCGCTCTCCCCATATCCACAAAGCCAGTTATTTAATCATAGAAGGCAATCAGGTTGGTCAGGGATGACTTGCCCTTGGTGAATCCATGTTGACTGTTCCTGATCACCTTCCTCTCATCATGATGTCCTCAAATTCCTGGGTCAACTGCCACAAATGACATGCAAACTCACACAAGGTTTTGTTGGGTGGCTGGTGAGCTTCAAAAAACGTTTTCCTCTTTAACAGAACAGAATTGCCAGTGCCAAAATACTCGTGACACTGAACAGTTACATAAAAGGAGAACCTGGGCTTTGAGAATCCATCATAAATATCAGTGCCATTATGGCGTAAGCAGTTCTGCAACAAGGGTAACCTAGCAACCTCACAGTCAGCACAAGCTGCATATAGTTCAAAAAATTCCTAATAACGTATCAATTCAACAGGCTGCATGGGTTTCAGAATAGATATAGGTTTCAGAGTAGCAGCCGTGTTAGTCTGTATCCGCAAAAAGAAAAGGAATACTTGTGGCACCTTAGAGACTAACCAATTTATTTGAGCATAAGCTTTCGTGAGCTACAGCTCACTTCATCGGTCAGTAGGTTTCCGGTATAGGGTGGTGTTTATGTGACCATCGCTTATTAGCATTGTAATGTAGCACAGCTTATGCTCAAATAAATTGTTAGTCTCTGAGGTGCCACAAAGTACTCCTTTTCTTTTTGAGAATAGATATACTCATCACCATAATGTTACACTCTGATACATCCCAGAGCAGTAATCCCAAAAGCAAAAACAAACAAACTAAGCAAGACACACAGGTAGGTTGTCAATCAAAACATGTAATAACCATAAACTGATTAGGTCAGCAACAATCTCAACAAAACATAACAGTTCAAATAGCAGATATGTAGTAGCAGGTCCTAAGGAGCTTTTCCCTGCAAAAGAAAAAGGAACAGGAACACTGAGTTCAGGGATCAAGAACCAGGAAACAAAACAGAAACAGGAATCAGGAAGACAACACACACACCAGGTTGTCAAGGTGACCCTATAGGTGTCCTGGGAGATGGAGGTAACATAATCAAAGACTCATGTGGTGAGGAAACAGCTTTGTGTCACTTGTGAGAAGGAGAGCTTTGTGACAAATCCTTATCCAAACATCTTTCTTCTTGTCTCAGCGAAGAACCTAGAAGATCCAAGTAACACAGTTACACATGTACCTGTGTGGTAACCACATAAGATGGTGCTGATGGAATACCTGGATCTGCTAATTTCTTAGGAACTAAGCAAAGAAGATAATTTGATGATACTGTCTGTTTTAGATCTCACCTCTGTGGTGCATCGAGGATCCACATACTTACAATCTGGAGGATCCCCAGAATGAGAAACAATGCCACACACCAAAAGATGTTTAGTCTTGGCCTTTTTTCTCAAAACTGAAGGTCCCAGTTCTGCAGAGGCCTCAGGTATAGACTGTCTTTTGTCCAAGACTGTTTCAATTACTGTCTGTACCCTTATTAGAAATGGGTCCAAGGGTTTTGTTACCAAATGCTCAATCTTTTCAAATCTGGAGCTTGGTGCCAAAGTTGATGCTTTGTAAGTAGAAGGTTTCCTGATACCAGAAGGTCCTGAAGTCTATTCAGGCCTCTTATCTCTTTTATCTGGAGCATTAAGAACCTCAGATCCACAGGTTTTAACTGATAAGGCTTCTTCCAGAAAGAGGGCCTCAAGTCTGTTCTGCCTCTCCTTTCTAGCTTGCAGTGTGAAAATCCTGCAGACAGTGCAATGAGAAGGGGGTGCCCTTCTCCTAAGCACCATGCATAGGTGTCTGATGCCTGGAAAACTGCAGGACATGACAAATATCTTTTAAATCTGTATTTCTTGTTCTTCAAATCTGCCATTGCTAACAGTAATACTAATAGTTGTTAATACTTTAAGTGTTAGTAACTATATAATTATTAAAAGAGTAAAGATCTTGACACTGAAGAAGGCTCACATGAATCCATGGTCAGTGGTTGGAACTGAGGCAGCAACTGCTGCCATGCCTGTTTGTATAGCCCCACCCTCAGAATGTGCTTGAACGCTGAGAGTAGGGGTGGGGATGTGTGAGTACTCTAACAGGCATAATTAATAGAAGACTACACCATTCAACAACATCAATGGGCACATATCCCAAGAGTGGCCACTCCAAGAAAAAGGTAGTCTATACCATGGTGGCACTCTCCACTCCAACCAATAATCCACGTGCAGATATGGTTCACTGTAATACAAAGAGTTCTCAGGGACTGTTTGAGAGCCCAAAAGTTTCATCCCAGATGAAGGCTGGAACCAAGTGGTCCGTGATACAATTCCAACTGTTGTTCTAATCTAGGATCTGAAACAGAAATTATGGGTGATAATAAAGGTTCCAGAACTGAAGACAAATATCTAGCTGGGGAACTGGATGGTATCTTAGGACAAGACAGGTAAGTTAACAACTGACTTTCTTCTACTCATCTTCTCATTTCCATAGGGCACATCTCTGTTCAAGGAGAGCTCTCTTTCCAGAGTCAGTAATATTGGAGCCGAATGTATGGGAGACATTGGATCTGAATAATGAATCTGAGAGTGCACTATAACAGAATTGCTTCTCCTTGGGCTGCCACCCTAACGTGGTGGAGAAGCTTGTATGTGCTAAAGGTCCCAAGAACAATGCCATCGGGAGCCTTGTACTCCTGGTAGGGTCACCCAATAACTGAACTCCAGTAGGCAGATGATTGTGCTGTAGTTGCACACTCAAAGGAGGATCTAAATAGCCCTTAACTGCTTCTCTGAAGCTTACAAAAGCCTAGGGCTAACCCTGAACATTGGCAAAACAAAAGTTCTCCACCAGCCGGCTCCCAGTCAATCATCAGACTCGGCAAGGAAGTTCTACATTGACAGAGAAGAACTGGAAGAACTGGAAAAATAACACTTTGCCTACCTTCACAGCCATCTCTCACAGGGGGCAAACACAGACATCGAGATTCAGCAAGCCTTGCCTTTGGCAGACTGTCTCGACAGGAGTTCAATAATCACAACATCAGAACACACACTAGACTTTCAGTTTATAAAGTGATGGTAATCCCAACTCTCCTCTATGGCTGCAAGACTTGGGTGACCTACAGAAAACATCTGAAAAACCTAGAATGCCAGCACCAGCACTTTCTCCGGAAGATCTTCAACAAGAAGTGGGAGGATCACCGCACTAACTTCAGTGTCCTCACGGAGGCCAACACCTTCAGTATTGAGGCCCTGATTATCTAGCATCAGCTGAGATGGAGCGGGCACTGTGTGCACGTGCCTGATGCATGCCTACCAAAACAATTACTGTACCAACTTACCAAAGGAGAAAGGAAAAGGGGAGGCCAAAAGAAATGCTTTAAAGACACCCTTAAGACAAACATCAAGAGATGTGACATTGATAGCATGCACTCGGAGACAGTAGCCCAGAACAGGGCTAACTGGCAAAGACTTGTCAGAGAAGGGATGATCACTTTTGAGGAAAATTGCCTTGCCCTGGTCGCAGAAAAATGACAGAAAAGAAAGGACAGATGACTGTTATGCAGCAATCATGGCCCAACCCTGTCTTCCAACATCACCTGCAATGTTTGCCAGTGAATTTGCGGCGTAAGGATTGGACTCCTCCAGTCACCAAAGGACACGCACAAAAAAACAACCTGTGGAAGAGATCATCCTCGACCCTGAGGGATCACAGACAATGATAACAGAACGGCCAGAGCTGTAGTGGCTCTCTCCTTGTTTCCTCAACTAATGGGTCCAGTACATGAGGATCTGGTATAATGAACAAGTCTGCTGCTGAAAGAGGATGTCTGGAGTCTTTACTGCATGCTTGTCTGCTTGGTTCCAATATAATGGGATCTGGAGAGATCGGCAGTTGTGGGGCAGCTCTGCTAACAAAGGGTCTATCCCCTGAACACTTTTTAGTCTTAGCTCCCTGAGATAAATGTTTTGGGTCCTTTTTCTGTTTCTTTGAAGTTGTGTCCAGCAAACTAGATTGCACCAATGCAAATACCTTGTATTATTTAGTTCCCAACTTTGAGGCATTTGATGCTGGAGCAGGTCTAAGATTTTTTCTGGAGCCACCTGTCTTTTCAGCACTGACAGGTTTTATTGCAAGGGCTTCCTGAAGCAGAATGGCCTTCAGTTTGTTCTGCTTCTCCTTTCTCGTCCTTCTTGTAAAAGCAATATATCTAGAACACCTAGAGAGTGTCACTCTCCAAGACAAGTCAGGCACCAAGTGTGTCAATCTGATGACAGATATGGCACTGGGCTTGAGGCATGCTGATTGAACCCTGATCTCTTTGCTTTTAGATCCACCGTCTCTCTTGGTTCTGAAGATAATTTAAAAGTAATCTAACATCAAAAACTTTAATAATAAAACCAAAAACCTACACTAAAATATCTAAAGTAAAGTGATTTAAACTATTATGTAACCACTAAGCACACTACATAAAAGGGGCCTGGGGTTCTTCCTGGAGCTGTTCCTGATCTGTCGCAACTGGTGGTGGGAAGGAATGAGGTGGTTGCAGTGCCATGCCATTCATTGTAGCTAAACCCCTAGAATGTTCAGGAACAGATGGGGGAGCGGTGCATGAGAGCACCAACCAGCATTATGAATTAAATTCCACCATCTGAACTGCAAGAATCTGCTGCATCCCAAGCATGGAAATATGAGGAAGCCATTTGAAGAACTATATAGGCCTAAGGTCTCCAAAGGCTTCAAAAGTTTAGGTGACTTCCTAAATGTCTTAGTTCTAACCAAAATTTTAAAAACCCCTCAACATCTGGGGACTGGAGACTAGTTTCTGTGGTGAGAGTGAAGATTTGGAAAGAAAACAATGGGATTAACAGTCTGATGTAAGTGGAAGTCAAACATTCATTCATAGAAAATTTTGAATGAAGAATTCCCATAGGTTAGTATTGTACAATTTGATGTCTTATTAAGAAAATGAGTTACACCCTCCTATGCAGAGTTTGGCATTAACCATTGTTTGAAACAGGACACCACACTAGTTGGGTCTGATCTGCTGCGGCAATTCCCATGTAAAAGAAGGTCATCTCAGGGACTTGGTATAAAGGCGAAGGGGTGGCCAATGTGCAGAGATCATTTTATTGGTAACAAAGAAATCAAGTTTGGATTAAGAGTGAGTCAATACTTTATGCTCATTAAAGAAGGCAAATCAAAGGACAAATGTGGTGCAGTCTCCTAGTACATTTGGCCTATCATCCCTTTGAACAGAAGGAGGGCTGGGTGGCAGGGGTCAGAAGATTGCACTGCTCACCTCCTGGATCTGCTCCTTCATTGCTTTGATATCATTCTCACGGGGTTCTATTTGCTTCTTCAGCTCCTTTATTTTATAATCCAGTACAAACTTGAACTTTTCCAGTTCCTGGTTTTTCTTTTTTAGGTCATAAATCCGCTTCTCCTGGGACAAGTAAACATATGTACAAGTCAGTGCTCTCTGCAAAGAATCAAAGCAGGAGGCCAGTGAGAATCAGACACAGACCTCTCAACCAGATCCCTGGAGTGATGTCTGGATGTTGAGGGGAAAAAAGACACCGTAGCCACAGTTCCTCAGAGAAATGGAAATGGAGATGAGACCTTAAGTCACAAATCCCATAGAGAGGGACAAGGAACAAGGGGAAGGCAATGACTATATAAATATCAGTTACAAAATTCAAGGAAGGGGTAAGTAGCTCGAAATCCTGAGCTACAGATCCCCAAGGAAAGATCTCGGGGGAGGGGAGAAACATAGAATATGTCTAATACAGCAACTAGACACCCTTGGCTGGCCTGTGCTAGCCGACTCAGGTTCATGGGGCAGGGCCTGCAGGGCTGTTTCATTGTTATGTAGACTTCTGGGCTTACACTGGAGGTGTAGTGTGAGGGTTCCAGAGCTCAGGCTCCATCTTGAGCCCAGAAGTCTACACAGCAATGAAACAGTCCTGCAGCCCTGCGAGCCCAAGTCGGGTGGCATGGGTCAGCTGCTCTCTTTGCTGTGTAGACATACCCACAGAGTTCTCAACTCTAGGTTGTAAGCTCTTCTTCAAGGCAGGGATTGTGTTCTTGTTCAAGTTTGTTCAGAGCTTAGCAGAATAGGACCCAGATACTAATTAGAGTCTCTGAGTGCTACAACAATACAAATAATTGTTATACCAATAGCAGTGTTTGAGTGAGGGGATGGTGATAAAACTCAGCTACTCAGACTGTCATAGCTCTGCCTCACCTTGTCTTGGATAGTCTCATCTCTTTCTTGAATCTCTCTCTTCAGTCCCACAATATCCTTCTCTAATGACTTAATGACACTTTGCAGCTTCTGCTGTTCCATTCTCATTGTCTCAATGTCATTGCTGCGCTCTTCAATCTCCTTCTGTAAGCTGTTGAACTAGAGACACACAAATACTAACTTTCTGCAACTGCCATTCAATTTAAACATCCTACTTTGGCTGATTTCTTGTAGGCAATGTGGCAGAAGTGAGTTATGAGAAGGGATCTGAAGGATGAGAGACAGTAATGAATTTAAGAATCAGTTCAGGAAGAGCATTTCATGTGATGAGGCAGCATGGAAGAAAGCAAAGGGGGAAAACAAGTAACAAGAAGAGCCTTGAAGGTCAGAAGAAGCTTTGAGTGGATACAATATAGAAGACAGCAGCCAGGAGCAATAGGCAAGGAAGACAATGATCTCAATAGTTGCATTGTGAATGGATTGGAAGGGGGCAAGGTGGTTGTTAGGGAAGCTAGACAGGAGAAGATGTCAATTAACAAGATGGGATGATGACTCTGCATAAGAGTTTTAGTGGCATGAACAGGCAGAACATAATACTTGGGCTACCATTAATTTAGCTAATGCAGCTAAAAATATCAGTGAAGACACAACAGCATGGATCCCAGCATGAGCTAGAAATCCAAGTATATATCCAGGGTTCTGGGTGAGCTTGTACAGTCTGAATTGAAGCCCATGCCACCGTACCTTCATTGCTATTTTTAGCCACACTAGCTAGATTAAAGCTGGGTATGAATACCCAAACTGCAATCGCATCTCTCACTGCAGTATAGAAATACCCTAACTGGCCAGAGTCTTGCTAATTACACATTGGTGGTTCTTGGCAAAGTTTTGAAAACAGGAGAGGCTCCTGAGCCACCTGCAGACTCAGGAAGACCATATCATGCTCTGCTTATCTTCAGATCTTCACAAGAGAAAAGGCTATTTCTTTTCTCTTTTTTAATGAATGCTTAAATTCTATCTCTGGTATAAACACAGAAAATTCAACTCAGATACATAAATTACACCCAGTGAAGGTGCAGTCACAAAGCACTACAGATCTCCTGGGAAACTGTGGTGAAGGCTTTATGGAGCAGTTAGTGTGCTTTTATGGAGGAATATGAATGAAGAGAGGGGATCATTAGGAGTATAAGAAAAGGAGACTGTTCTATGGATAGATTGCAATGTGGAAGGAAGCACAGATGGGAGAAAGAGTAGATACTAAAGATGTACTTGGATTCAAATGCAGGCTCTCTCCAAGCACAGAATCAGTGACCACAAATGACAGGTGAATTTGTGACACACAAAGCACATTCTAACCCTGAGAGGAGCGACTGTGCAGCTAATGTGACAGAAGAGATGGAGACAGAGACACTTTCTACTTCAATGTCCCAAATACAAATAAGAAAGATATTTCCTCATATTACCAGGAACTGGAGAGTGATGTGGAAAAACTACCTGACCCTGGGAGAAAGTAAAGATGACGGAGATGGCTCCATGCTATGTAGCAACCTGCCACTATATCAGGAATGGTAATCAGGACAGAACCTACAAATGGACATAATGGATCAAACCTCAAATACAGTACATAATCTTATCCTGCTTGAGTTGTACCTGCCCCTGAGAGAGATCTGAGAGGGTATGAATTTTCCTTACACTTTGGCAACAATTGTATAGCTTGTCATTCTAATACAGTCATATTTACTTGAAAATTGTTTAAGTGTCACAATGACGACAAACATAACTTTCTACAAATATCTGAGGAGTATAAACACCAAGGAAGGAAAGGAAGTGTTTACTACAAAGGGGTGAAAATTAAGGGAAATGGGATAAAACTGGGCACAAAGTTTGGTTGAATACCAGGAATACTTTCCTGACAATAAGATATATATCAAATTGTGGCAAAGTCTCCTGAGAAGCATGAGAAAGTTTAATTGCAAGAGATGGGACTATCTATTATTGTTACTAATTATTTATATAGTGCCCCAAACTGTACTAGATATTAGTAAACTTAGTAGAGGGAAAAGTTCTGCATTGCCCCTGTGGAGGGGGGAACCTATAATTTCTCTTCTCCCTTTAATCTAGTCACTGTTACACCAGAATGTAGCTTCTTTTTTTGCTCATAATATTGTAAGGTTCCCAAGCTATATTATAGGAAGGAGCAGTTGCCCTTTTATACCTCAGTAAAATGCCGTACATGTCTAGAAATAGACTAGTACTCTCATTGAACACATTCTACACTCAACTCAGCTTTAGTATTCCAGGTGCCAGATCAGATTCTCTTAGAGAATTGAAATTACCTTTTTCCTCATGATTCCTGTCTCTCCTTTCAACCGCAGGTTTGATTCTCTCTCTTCCCGAAGTCGTCTCTCATACTTGATTTTGATTTCCTGGATTTCCCGATCTTCATCTTCTTCAATCTGTTTCTTAGTTTCTTCAAACTCTTGAAGCTGCTGCCTGGCGTCATCCTGTGCCTGGAATCAGGAAAAGAAAATTGGAGACAGAGGTGGGAGGGCAAGGATCTCTAGCATAACTATCAGACTTTGTATTTTGTTCAGTTTCTTCTCAGAGGTGACTGGGAAATAGTAGCAGTGGGTCCATGAAATCTGAGCAAGCTATTGGTGATGGGGAAGAAGAGTTACTTACTTACTTATCTGTAATGATTATTCTCCTCTGAGCATACATATACTTTAATGGATCCCTGAGCTTTGACTGTACTAATACTATTTAAACAAATTCCAATTCTAAGATGATTAAATTTCTTTCAAAAAATTGTTATCAGACTGTCACAGGGTGGTGGGCCCCTGTAAATTAAATACATCCAGCTCTTCTGTGCTGGAAGAGGTGCTCCTAGTTTGACCAGTTAGGAGGGCAGGGAAGTACCTGGATCTATACAATATCAGGGAAAGTCTGAGAGAGCAGAGAGACCTGGTGAGTCAGGACTGCAAGGAACAATCAGGAAGAAGACAAGTGAGAGCTGCCTGGTCAGTCAGGACACGAGAGCTGTCGGAACCCAGAAGTAGTTTTTTGTGGGAAGGCTGAAGGCAGGCAGAGCAAGTGAGATTTGCTGGCTGACCTCCCCAAGCCAGAGACCCAGGGCTCAGAAAGAGCTGAAGGCAGGAAGAGCAGCCGAAGGAGGTTCCTGCTGGCTCTAAGCCAGAAAGCCTGAGTTGAGGGTCGGAGAGGGCTGAAGACAAGGGAACAGTGGAGGGTGTAGTTGGAAGAGGGCCTGAAACATAAGGCCTTGTATCAGAGTCCTAGTGTGAGGCCTGAGGCCAGAGCTAAAGTAGTTAAAACTTTGCTGATATCAAACAAAGTTAAGTTGTGAGCAAGAGGCCCTGGCTCTTTTGGCAAGTATAGGGCTGATATTGCAAAAACATCTATTCCTAAGAGTTGCTAGGCACAAAGCACTCATGCAAGCACATTCCAGAAAGGTGGTACCAGAACACCCCGATACCAAACACATTCCCCAAAGAGAAAAGGAACAAGCTGACCCATCTTAAGGATAAGGTCAGGATGACAGCATGATAGATAGAGATGTTTTGATCGAGTCTACAGGGACAAGGCAATGGGTGGCGCCTTAATACATCAGGGGTGACACATAACTTGTTTGTATTGGTGTATAAATATGTATCTCAGAGGCAATATCTTTGTCTGGCCAAGGGGAGAATGGAAAGTCCTGCCATTCACTGAGTTGGTCCATTGTCACTGGCATACATGTGTTAGTGTACCTGTAACCACTGAGCCTGGGCATTAGCACCGTGCCTTGTCGCCAATAAATCTGACCAAGTTCCATTGCTGAAAACCAAGTCTGTGGATTTATTGGGTAGTATGCTCGAGGTCTGCTGTGCCAGTTGCCTGTGCAGAGCTGGGACAGCACACAGAGCGAACACACACATGCAGCCGAACATCTGACGACAGAGGGGCTTACCTACTTATACCTGCATAATGGAGAGCTGGACCCAGAGGGACAGTGAGAGTGCCAGAGTGCATAAGGGATGCTCCCCTGGTAAAGATGACCTCTCAGTAAGGCTGTGGGGAGTTCCCCCTGGGAATAGCAGGGTTGTGCTTCAGCTAGAAGGGCAGGGGGAGGCTGTTCCACAGAGGGACAAAAAATGACTGACAAAGAGTCTGGGAGTGACAGCTGGAGCACTGAGGGCAGACTTTTAGCATTCTAGCAGCATAGGGACAGAGACACTCCCTACTGGGTTCAGGGATCTAGAACTTTGAAGTGTAGGAGTTCCCACCAAGCCCATGTACACAGGTCTGACTATGGAGATCTATTAAGGTGGGTGTGGCATTATGCCCCGTATTCTTCTTCATAATATTAATATGATAGTAATAGTAATATGATATGAGTATGGCATAATTATAATGTATTTTGTGCAAGATAAGGCATGTGAGATATCACTGAAAAGGTTATAATTTACTGAATCTGATTATCCTACTTGTATACATGTATCATTTTTGTATCTGAAGTTAGGAATATCGACTGTGTATCTGTATTACAAATATGTTTACACCTGGGGAATGCCCACTAGGCAGAATGCAATCAGTCTAGATGGATGGCTGGAAAGGGCCATTAGAGAAAACAACAGGCCTTAGAAGAAGTTTATCTCCCACCTGGGAGCCTTTCTGAGGATGCTACAAACGGAGTCGGAGTCACGGCTGCTGTGACATGGCAGGGTCATGTGACCAGATCACCTGAAACTGGACTGCATCTTGGAATACCAGTGTTTTTCCACTGACTGGGCGTGGGAGCCAAGCTGGAGCCAAAGGGTTCCTGCCATATGCAAAAGCTATTTAAGGCAAGGGAATGACATAACTGAGGTTCTTCACTGACTCCCTGCCCAAAGGAGATTCTTGGAAACACCTGAGGAACAAGGACTGAACTGGGGGGAAGTGCTGGACCCAGGCTAGAGGGATTTCTAGCCTGCGAGAGGATTACCTGGGGTTTTTAAGCTGCAAGCAAGAGCAGCTGGCCCCTTAAGAATCTCTGCAACCAGCTTAAATCATCATTTAGGGTGAGAATTTGCTACTCATATCCAATCTCTTAGTATATTACGCTTAGACTGAGTTTTTGTTTATTTGCTAGGTGTCACGGAGCCCCTGGGCCAATGCTCTGGAACAACTCCATATGAAGCTAGTCAGGACTCTAGGGGAGCATGCCTCCTCTCTCTGAGCATAGGTCGCCAGGGCAAGAAGCTTACACAGCTTTGACCTTCCTGAGTCTGACCTCAGCATTCAGCATCCCCTTCCACACTGTGCACTTCCCCCAGCAAGTCCACCAGGGTGGGGGTCCTGGGGAAGCCAGAGGGCCCTGCAGCCCAACTCTGCAGTCAGACGTGACTCTCAGCCAGCATAAGATGGAAGGTTTATTAGCTGACAGGAACACAGCATTGAACAGAACTTGTTAGCACAGAAATCAGTGACTTTCAGCCAAGTCCATCTTGGGGAGTCCTGGACCAGATGGCCCGGATTCCCCCTCTTCCAGTCCCCAAAAAGGACTGCCCATCTTCCAGTGACCCGACCTCAGACACCCCCATTGCTCCTCGTCCTTCCTTCGTCTCACTTCCCAAGCCAAGAGTCACCTGGTTGCATTCCCCTCCTGGGTCTCGGGTTACGAAGGGCACCGGTCATAGCATATGTGCAGACAGCTGGAGCAGCCTGGCCTGCCCCAGAGGTCTCAGTCAAAGTCACACACCCCTATTCCCACCACCAAGGTATTGGTGCAGCACCCAGGGAAACTGAGGCACACATTCATGCAAAAATGTAAAACTCACATAGGCTCAACAGTAAGATTCACATACAACATAACAAGGGAAAATCCCCACTTTGTCACACTAGGTAATCTGCTTTGATCTGTTTGCTATCCCTTATAATCACTTAAAATCTATCTTTTGTAGTTAATAAATTTGTTTTTGCTTTAGAATCATAGAATCATAGAATATCAGGGTTGGAAGGGACCCCAGAAGGTCATCTAGTCCAACCCCCTGCTCAAAGCAGGACCAATTCCCAGTTAAATCATCCCAGCCAGGGCTTTGTCAAGCCTGACCTTAAAAACCTCTAAGGAAGGAGATTCTACCACCTCCCTAGGTAACGCATTCCAGTATTTCACCACCCTCTTAGTGAAAAAGTTTTTCCTAATATCCAATCTAAACCTCCCCCACTGCAACTTGAGACCATTACTCCTCGTTCTGTCATCTGCTACCATTGAGAACAGTCTAGAGCCATCCTCTTTGGAACCCCCTTTCAGGTAGTTGAAAGCAGCTATCAAATCCCCCCTCATTCTTCTCTTCTGCAGGCTAAACAATCCCAGCTCCCTCAGCCTCTCCTCATAACTCATGTGTTCCAGTCCCCTAATCATTTTTGTTGCCCCTCGCTGGACTCTCTCCAATTTATCCACATCCTTCTTGAAGTGCGGGGCCCAAAACTGGACACAGTACTCCAGATGAGGCCTCACTTTATCACAAACCAGTGCATGGAAGTTATAATTTGGGGTAAAAAGCTGTTGTATATGTCCTCTCCACATTGAGGGAGAGGGCGAATTTCATGAGCTTACGCTGTACAGTTCTCTGTACAGTGCAAGACAGAGAAATTTTGGGTTTACCCTCCAGAGGGGGGTATGAACTTGCATATCTGGGCAGTTCCTTAGCTGAAGCCTTCCCAATCAGATGAGATCAGAGCATCTGTATGTTTCGGCAGCTAGGTGCATCCCTACCTCTGTGTGTGCTGGTGAAGGTGTAGACTGGAGCCTGGGAGAGGGCTTAGCAGGCTGGTCACAGCACTACAGGGTAAAGGGAACCCAGGCTGGTGGGTCAGGTGGGCTCAGTGGTACCTCAGTTCCAGATGGCACCCTGGGGGGAACCCATCACAGTGAGTATCTTGAGAATACCTTGAGAATATCTTGAGAATCTCCAGCAGGAGAGTGAGTTTGTGTGTGTATGGGGGTGGGGGGGATGTGAGAAAACCTTGATCTATGCAGGAAATAGCCCGACTTGATTATGTAAAGAGTTGTCACTTTGGATGGGCTAGCACCAGCAGGAGAGTGAATTTGTGGGGGGGGGGGGGGGTGGAGGGTGAGAAAACCTGGATTTGTGCTGGAAATGGCCCACCTGTTGATCACTTTAGATAAGCTATTACCAGCAGGACAGTGGGGTGGGAGGAGGTATTGTTTCATGATTTCTGTGTGTATATAAAGTCTGCTGCAGTTTCCACGGTAAACATCTGATGAAGTGAGCTGTAGCTCACGAAAGCTCATGCTCAAATAAATTGGTTAGTCTCTAAGGTGCCACAAGTACTCCTTTTCTTTTTGCGAATACAGACTAACACGGCTGTTCCTCTGAAACCTATCTTGAGAATGGGAGACTCTAGGTAAATAACTCTCCCTATAACCATGTTGAACAGTTCCCAGGACAAGCAATGAAGTGGGGATTTCTCAGAAGCACGAAAAACAAGTAATCTTGACAAAGAAGGAGAAAAGGTCAAATTGTTTGGCAGAGAGGGGAAAGAATAAAATTGGAGAAAGTCCAGAAAAGAGCAACAAAAATTATTAAAGTTCAGAAAACATGGCCTATGAGGGAAGACCGAAAAAATTGGGTTTGTTTAGTCTGGAGAACAGAAGAATGAAGAGGGACATGATAACAGTTTTCAAGTACCAAAAAGGTTGTTACAAAGAGGAGGTAGAAAAATTGTTCTTGTTAACCTCTGAGAATAGGACAAGAAGCAATGGGCTTAAATTGCAGCAAGGATGGTTTAGGTTAGACATTAGGAAAAACTTTCTAACTGGTAGGGTGGTTAAGCACTGAAATAAATTGCCTAGGGAGGCTGTGGAATCTCTATCAGTGGAGGTTTATAAGAGCGGTTAGACAAACACCTTTCAGATGTTAATAGCTGATACTTAGATGTTAATAGATAACACTTAGTCCTGCCATGAGTGCAGGGGATTAGATTAGATGACTTCTCAAGGTCCCTTCCAGTCCTATGATTCTATGAATAAAAAAGTCATGCAGACAGGTAGAGATCCTAAGGCACACCCTTCCAAACGGATGGAGAGGCAGGAAGAGAAATATCATGGGCAGACAACTGCCTTAGAATGGTACTTACTGAAGGCATATGCCCCAGCTAACTCAGAAGAGCAGTAAGAAAGCCCCTGCTTCCTGAGCACTCATTTGCCCGCTATCAGGGACAGGGCCCTAGGTGCAGAAGGTACACCTCCCTTGGCTTTGGAAGACGTGTTACTACAATTAGAAATAGGATACAGTCAGCAGCCCAAGGCATGTGTGTAGTTCATACCTCCTCCAGCAAGGTGGTTTTCTCATGCAGTTTGGCCTCATAATATTCTGTCAGCTCCTCCAGGGCCTGGTTCTTGGTCTCCTCCATATCATGTAGCTGCTTCTCGTATTCTTCCTGCATCCGCTGGGATTTCACTTGCAGCTCCTGGTATTTTTCATATTCTAACAAAAGTTTCTGGTTGTTGCCAGATTCTGGGAACAAGATGGAAATGACAATGCTAATGGCAGGAAGATATGTCCTGTTCTTCTATAAAAACGAGGAGTCCGGTGGCATTGTAAAGATGAACAGATGAACAGAACCTGGGCACAATCTTTCGTGGGTAAAAAACCCACTTCTTCAAATGCATGGTGCCCAGGTGCTGCTGTGGAGAGAGAGAGCTGGTCGGGGGGGGGGGGGGTCCTATCTCCCTGCTGTAGCTCTGGGACAGCCTGCACCCCAGAGCCCGCATCCCCAGCCAGAGCCCTCACCCTCCAAACCCAACCCTTTGCCCCAGCCCCATCCCAGAGCCTGCATCCCAACCCTCTACCCCAACCCTGAACTCCTCATCCCTGCTCCCACCCCAGAGCCCTCACAACCCTGCACCCCAACCCTCTGCCCCAACTCTGAGTCCCCTCTCATCCCTCTGAACCCTTTGGCCCCACCCCCCACCACATGAATTTTGCTGTGTGTCACACATCACCTCCATATAGGTGCATATAACAAAATTCATTCTGCACATGTGGGAAAAATTAGAGGGAACACTGATCTTAAATATGACTTTTGGGCCTAGCTACTTCTGTGCTGTGCAGGGTGCACTGCATACTGGTTTCCTCACTGAATGAGAGGTAAGATTGTGTCATTTTTACTCAGTCAGTTTGTAGAGGAGAACTGTACTTGAACAAGCATCACAGTTTCACTCTCCTCTCTCCTTGTGATGTGCTCAATCCCAAAGCATGAACATCTGCTGTTGCCAAATGCCACTGCCTTGCCTTGCCTTTCCCCGTATCTCCAGCGTTTCTTTGAATTCCTCCATTTTCCTGGCACTCATTGTCAAGGTTCCTCCCCCACTCTGAACTCTAGGGTACAGGTGTGGGGACCTGCATGAAAAACCTCCTAAGCTTATCTTTACCAGCTTAGGTCAAAACTTCCCCAAAGTACAAAATATTCCACCCTTTGTCCTTGGATTGGCTGCTACCACCACCAAACTTATACCGGTTACTGGGGAAGAGCTGTTTGGACACGTCTTTCCCCCCAAAATACTTCCCAAAACCTTGCACCCCACTTCCTGGACAAGGTTTGGTAAAAAGCCTCACCAGTTTGCCTAGGTGACTACAGACCCAGACCCTTGGATCTTAAGAACAATGAACAATCCTCCCAACACTTGCACCCCCCCTCTCCTGGGAAATGTTGGATAAAAAGCCTCACCAATTTGCATAGGTGACCACAGACCCAAACCCTTGGATCTGAGAACAATGAAAAAGCATTCAGTTTTCTTACAAGAAGATTTTTAATAAAAATAGAAGTAAATAGAAATAAAGAAATCCCCCCCCCCTGTAAAATCAGGATGGTAGATACCTTACAGGGTAATTAGATTCAAAACATAGAGAACCCCTCTAGGCAAAACCTTAAGTTACAAAAAAGATACACAGACAGAAATAGTTATTCTATTCAGCACAGTTCTTTTCTCAGCCATTTAAAGAAATCATAATCTAACACGTACCTAGCTAGATTACTTACTAAAAGTTCTAAGACTCCATTCCTGGTCTATCCCCGGCAAAGACAGAATATAGACAGACACACAGACCCTTTGTTTCTCTCCCTCCTCCCAGCTTTTGAAAGTATCTTGTCTCCTCATTGGTCATTTTGGTCAGGTGCCAGCGAGGTTACCTTTAGCTTCTTAACCCTTTACAGGTGAGAGGAGCTTTCCCCTGGCCAGGAGGGATTTCAAAGGGGTTTACCCTTCCCTTTATATTTATGACACTCATATACATAGATTTCTCTACTCCGTTGCTGTAGGAGTCTTCTGCCATTCCAGTCTCCCCAGGTGCTACCTAGATGATTCCCCCCAACCTTCTTTACCTGCCTGTCATTCCTTATTGCCCCACCTCTCTGGTTCATACCTGTCCCTTCTTACTCTTTGTTTTTTTTCAAATTGAGATCACATTTTGGGTGTTACCACAATACAACTCAATTAAAATAATTCTAGATAATAACAGCGATACCCGGCGTTCCTTAAGGTTTTGCACCATTTCGCTCATGTGCCGCACATTTTTTAAACGGACTTTCCCTCTCCACTTCATCATTTGCCATGAGTTCAATTCAGTTCCTCCCATTCTGGCTGTACATATTTCTATGTGTCCTAACCTAGGTCCTGCACCTCCCTGGACTGTTTTTCCATCAGCTCAGACAGCTGCTCCTGGTACTGCAGTTCCTGCTTTTCTTTCTCTGCCTTTAACACCTGGAAAAAATATAAACAGATGAAGTTTTCATCTGAAAACAGCAAACCAACCTCCAGATCCCTCAAATGCCTGCCTAGGGGGGGAAATAAATCAAAGAAAGAGTGGACTGTGTAGCTCTGCCCTTTTCAGAGTGAGACTGCAGGGGTCACTAAGATAACACAGCCTTCAGGGCAAATGAATCCAGAAGGGACAGACTAAAAAGCAAAGGAAAACCAAGTTACAGAGTAGTAAATGGAGTTCTTAGAGTATAGCATAAAGCAGTGGTTCTCAACCTATTTACCATTGTGGGCCGCATGCGTGGCCCACAATGGGTCATGTGGGCCACCTCCAATACTACCTGCATGGCCCTGAGGATGTCACATGGGCCACAGCTCTGTGCTGATTGGCCCGCAGGTTGAGAACCACTGGCATAGAGCTACATAGATCTCTATCTACTGAAAAGTTAGAAAAGCTTGTGAGTAACAGGAAACCTACTTTGCAAGTCTTACTCAGGTGAGGCTTATACACTGTCCCTCCATAATGCCACTAGGGACCTCATCTCCTTCTTTGTAAATCGTTTCCTCAGATGCCCAGCATGCCAACTGGTGCAGGATTTTAACATCTTGTCTGCAGAAACCTTTAAGCTCTAAGATCCTGGCATTTGGGGCAGAATAAGATGAACAGAGTACAGTTGGCCCATGAATTCTATATAGTTGAGATATCCTTACAGCTCTAGGAATGCCCACTTAGGATATGTCTACACTGCAATTAAAAACTTGCACCTGGCCTGTGCCAACTGACTCGGGCTTGCAGGGTAAGGCAGAAGGGCTGTTTAGTGTAGACTTCTGGGCTTGGGCTGGAGTCTGAGCTCTAGGGCCTTGTGAGATGGGAGAGCTTCAATGCTCAGGCTGCAGCCTGAGCCTACACTGCAATTAAGTAGCATTGCAGACTGAGCCCTGTGAGCCTTAGTCAGCTGGCATAGGCCAGCCATGAGTGTCTAATTGCAGTGTAGATGTACCCTTATGCTACAACATTCCAAAGGGGTGCTACGGATTGAAATAAAATCATTGGGAGGTTATTTACCCTACATCTTAAGAGGAGTTCTTGAGATGTGTTATCCATATGCCCATTCCACAGATGATGTGCATGCACCTCAAGAGCTCAAGATCAGAGACTTTTCTGGCCAGCTGTATCCATATAATGTGTATGTGTCCTCCTCCCAGTCCTCATGCTCTTCAGCGAGGGCATAAGGATGAAGCATTCACGAATGTGTTGGCCACTACTTGATTCCTTCTTACTGCAGAATCCCCAAAGAGGAAGCTGATGTAGAGGGGATGGAAGGGTGGATTGTGAAATGCGTATATGTACATGTCCTGAAGAATGCCAGTAACTGTAGTGTATATGGTAGTTAACTTCCCATTCTCCTTTATCTATATGCACATTCCACTGATGGCGACTCCTAGGAAATAGTTGCATTAATGAGATAGGAGCTTGGAGGAGTTAAACAATGAGTGAAGAGCTTCTTTACTAAAAAGAAAAGGAGTACTTGTGGCACCTTAGAGACTAAAATTTATTTGAGCATAAGCTTTTGTGAGCTACAGCTCACTTCATTGGAATGCATCCGATGAAGTGAGCTGTAGCTCATGAAAGCTTATGCTCAAATAAATTGGTTAGTCTCTCAGGTGCCACAAGTACTCCTTTTCTTTTTGCGAATACAGACTAACATGGCTGCTACTCTGAAACCTGTCTTTACCAAATGCAGCATCTGGAAGCCTCAGTTAGAGCATAGTGCCTTGTGATCATGTGTACTGATGCCTACCCAGCTGCTTTACAGATATCTAACACTGGTAGATTTTTGCAGTGAGCTGCTGAAGAGTCTTGCGCTCCAGTAGAATGGGTAATGAGTGTGGATAGTGGTTCTACCTTGGCTATGTCATATCATGTTCTGACACAATCAGAAATCCAGTTTTGCAATCTCAGAGATGAAATTGCAGAGCCTTTTGACCTTTCTGCTACATAGACAAGTGGTCTTGATAGATTTTCTAAAGGGTTTCGGCTAGGGCTGTCAAGTGACTTAAAAAAAAAAAAATACACCAATCATGATTAATCACACTGCTAAACAATAGAATACCAATTTATTTAAATATTTTTGGATGTTTTCTAGATTTTCAAATATACTGATTTCAAATACAACACACAATGCAAGTGCAAATTGCTCACTTTATATTTATTTTTGATTAGAAGTATTTGCACTGTAAAAATATTAATATTTTCCAATTCACCTAATACAAGTACTGTAGTGGAATCTCTTTACCATGAAAGTGCAACTTACAAATGTAGAATTATGTACCAAAAAACTGCATTCAAAAATAAAACAATGTAAAATTTTAGAGCCTACAAGTCCACTCAGTCCTAAAACTTGTTTGGCTCAACAAGTTTGTTTACATTTGCAGGAGATAATGCTGCCTGCTTTTTGTTTACAATGTCACCTGAAAGTGAGAACAGGTGTTTGCAAGGCAGTGTTGTAGCCAGCGTTGCAAGATATTTAGTGCCAGATGGGACATAAAAATCTTTAGTGCTTCAGGCTTCAACCACCATTCCAGAGGACATGCCTCCAAGCTGGTGATGGGTTCTGCTTGATAACAATTCAAAGCAGTGTGGTCCGAGGCATGTTCATTTTCATCAGCTGAGTCAGATGCCACCAAAAGAAGGTTGATTTTCTTTTTTGGTGGTTCGGATTCTGTAGTTTCCCTATCGGAGTGTTGCTCTTTTAAGACTTCTGAGAGTATGCTCCACACCTTGTCCCTCTCAGATTTTGGAAGGCACTTCAGCTTCTTAAACATTGGGTCGAGTGCTGTAGCTAGCTTTAGAAATCTCACATTGGTACCTTCTTTGCATTTTGTGAAATCTGCAGTGAAAGTGTTCTTAAAGTGAACAACACGTGCTGGGTCATCATCCGAGATTGCTATAACATGAAATATGGCAGAATGTGGGTAAAACAGAGCAGGGGGACATAGAATTCTCCCCTAAAGAGTTCAGTCACAAATTTAATTAACACTTTTTTTTTTTTTTTTTTTTTTTTAAAAATGAGCGTCATCAGCATGGAAGCATATCCTCCGGAACGGTGGCCAAAGCATGAAGGGGCATGCAAATGTTTAGCATACCTGGCACATAAATATCTTGCAATGCTAGCTACAAAAGTGCCATGCAAATGCCTGTTCTCACTTTCTGGTGACACTGTAAATAATAAGAGGGCAGCATTACCGCCTGTAAATGTAAAACAAACTTCTCTTTCAGCCAATCGCTAAGACAAACAAGTAGGACTGAGTGGACTGTAGGCGCTGAAGTTTTACGTTGTTACGTAACTGCACTCAAAAAGAACAAACAAACAAACAAACGTTTGTCACAATAAAGAGACTGAACTATAGTACCTATGAGGTGAATTGAAAAAAGTATTTCTTTTGTTTATTATTTTTACAGTGCAAATATTTGTAATAAAATATACACTTTGATTTCAATTACAACACAGAATACAATATATGAAAAAGTAGAAAATATCCAAAATATTTAATAAATTTCAATTGGAATTCTATTGTTTAATAGCGCGATTAAAACGGTGATCGATCAAGATTAATTGTTTTGAGTTAACTCACATGATTAACTGATTAATTGACAGCCCTAGTTTCACCCTGTTCAGGTGGTAGGCCAGGACTCTCCTGATGTCAGAATGTGCAATGCTGCCTCAGCTCAGTGAGGTTTTGGGAAGAATGAATGAGAGATGTATTTGTTGATGTAGGTGAAATTCTGTCACTACCTCAGGGAGAAATTTATGGTGGGTCTTCATGGATACACTGTCTAAGCGAACTATTGTAAAAGTCAGATCAGCAGTCAATATCTGAATTTCCCCAACTCTTCTAGCAGAAGTTATAGTAAGCAGAAATGCCACTTTCCTGGAAAGGTGAAGCAGGGAAGAAAAGGCCATGGCTTTAAACACTGGCCTCATGAGGGCTGAAAGTACCAGGCTTGAGTCCTCCAATAGGGATAGTTTCCTTGAGTGAGGAGAATACCTTAACTAGGCTTTTCAGGAACCTAATTACCAATGGATGAGAAAAAAATTGAATGCCCCTGCACCAGTGTATGATAACAGAGATAATTACCAGGTGCACCTTGACAGAACTGAGTGATAGGTTCTTGTATTTCCATTTAATAATTAGTCAAATATTTGAGGAATTGAAAAGTGATGAGGTGCCACTGATTTCTGGTAGCATCTGAGAAAATATCTTCCATTTTGCCATGTAGGTTTGTCTTATTGATTCTTTCTGCTATATATTAGAACTTCACTAACTTGACAAGAGTATGTCTGTTCTGTCATTGACATCCACTCACCTTGCTGTAAGATGCAGGGATGCCAAATTCAGGTGTAGGCTTTGTCTTTGGTTCTGAGACAGCAAATCTGGGTACAGAAGTAAGGTTCTGGGTTGAGATACAGACAGGTTCAGCAGATCTGTGAGCCAGAATTGCCTGGGCCACACTGGAGCTATGAGGATTAGCTTGGGCAAGTCCTATCTGAGTTAGCAGAGTTCTCTGGGAATCACAAGGGTCAGGGTGTTCACATACATCAGGTCTTCCGACCACGGTATCAGCAACACCTCTGCTGTGGATCAAGCCCTCGGACCGCAACCCCTTCCTACTTCTCCACATAGGCACCAATAATAATGCCAAGAATGACCTTGAGCAGGGTCACTGCATACTATGTGGCTCTGGGAAGAAGGATGAAGGAGTTTGAGGTGCATATTGTGTTCTTGTCCATCCTCCCTGTTGAAGGAAAAGGCCCAGGTAGGGACCACTGAATTGTGGAGGTAAATGCGTGGTTACGCTGGTGGTGTCGGAGAGGGCTTTGGATTCTTCGACCATGGGATGTTGTTCCAGGAAGAAGGACCACTAGGAAGAGATGGAATCCATCTAGTGAAGAGAGGGAAGAGCATCTTCATAGGCAGGCTTGCTAACCTAGTGAGGAGGGCTTTAAACTAGGTTCGCCGGGGGATGGAGACCTAAGCCCTGAGGTCAGTGGGGAAGTGGGATACCGGGAGGAAATACAAAGAGGAAGGTGCAACAGGGTAGGCCTCCTGATTCATACTGAGAAAGCAGGGCAATCGGCTAGTTATCTTAGGTGCCTGTTCATGAACGCAAGAAGCCTGGGAAATAAGCAGGAAGAATTGGAAGTTCTGGCACAGTCAAGGAACTATGATGTGATTGGAATAACAGTGGGGTAATTCACATGACTGGAGCACTGTCATGGATGGATAGAAACTGTTCAGGAAGGACATGTGGGGGAGAAAAGGTGGAGGAGTTGCACTGTAAGTAAGAGAGCAGTATGATTGTTCAGCGCTCCAATATGAAACTGGAGAAAAGCCTGTTGAGAGTCTTTGGATTAAGTTTAGAGCAACAAGGGTAATGTTGTGGTGGGCCTCTGCTATAGACCACCAGACCAGGAAGATGAGACTTTCTTCATGCAACTAATAGAAGTTTCCAGATCAGAGGCCCTGGTTCTCATGCGGGACTTCAATCACCCTGACATATGCTGTAAGAGGAATACTGTAGAGCAGTTTTTGGAGTGTTATGGACAACTTCCTGGTGCAAGTCCTGGAGGAACCAACTAGGATCCATGCTCCTCTTGACCTGCTGCTCAAATAGGGAAAAATTGGTAGGAGAAGTAGAAGTGGGTGGCAATCTGGGCAACGGTGGTCATGAGATGTTAGAGTTCAGGATCCTGACAAAAGGAAGAAAGGAGAGCAGCAGAATATGGACCCTGGACTTCAGAAAAGCAGACTTTGAATCCCTCAAGGAACTGATGGGCAGGATCCCCTGGGAGGCGAATATGAATGGGGAAAGGTATCCAGGAGAGCTGGCTGTATTTTAAAGAAGCCTTACTGAGGGTACAGGAACAAACTATCCCAATGTGCAGAAAGAATAGCAAATATGGCAGGTGACCAGCTTGGCTTAACAGAGAAATCTTTGGTGAGCTTAAACACAAAAAGGAAGCTTACAAGAAGTGGAAACTCGGACAGATGACCAGGGAGGAGTATAAAAATATTGCTCGAGCATGTAGGGGTGTAATCAGGAAGCCCAAAGCACAACTGGAGTTGCAGCTAGCAAGGGATGTGAAGAGTAACAAGAATGGTTTCTACAGGTTTGTTAGCAACAAGGTGGTCAGGGAAAGCATGGGACCCTTACTGAATGGGGGAGGCAACCTAGTTACAGATGTGGATAAAGCTGAAGTACTCCATGCTTTTTTGCCTTGGTCTTCACAGACAACGAAAGCATATGCTCAAATAAATTTGTTAGTCTCTAAGGTGCCACAAGTACTTCTCATTCTTTTTTACGAACAAGGTCAGCTCCCAGACTGCTGCATTGGGCAGCATAGTATAGGGAGGAGGTGAGCAGCCTACAGTGGTGAAAGAGCAGATCAAGGACTATTTAGAAAAGCTGGACATGCACAAGTACATGGGGGCAGATGCAGTGCATCTGAGGGTGCTGAGGAAGTTGGCTGATGCGATTGCAAAGCCATTGGCCATTATCTTTGAAAACTCATGGTGATCAGAGGAGGTCCCGGATCATTGGAAAAAGGTAAATATAGTGCCCATCTTTTTAAAAGGGAAGAAGGAGAATCCGGGGAACTACAGACCGGTCAACCTCACTTCAGTCCCCAGCAAAATCATGGAGCAGGTCCTCAAGGAATCCATTTTGAAGCACTTGGAGGAGAGGAAGTTGATCAGGAACAGTCAACATGGATTCACCAAGCGCAAGTCATGTCTGACCAACCTGATTGCTTTCTATGATGAGATAACTGGCTCTGTGGATAGGGGGAAAAGCAGTGGACGTGATATACCTTGACTTTAGCAAAGCTTTTGATATGGTCTCCTACAGTATTCTTGCCAGCAAATTAAAGAAGTATGGATTCGATGAATGGACTACAAAGTGGATAGAAAGCTGGCTAGATAGTCAGGCTCAATGCGTAGTGATCAACGGCTCAATGTCTAGTTGGCAGCTGGGACTATAGGAGGAGGAATTTGATTTTCCTAACAGATTTTGTAGGCACTTCAAATGGAATCCATGGCTGTATAATGCAAGTTGTCATTATAACACTAGCAATAAGAGTAGATATCTTGCTATTTCCTGCTACACAGTGAACAATACCTGATTTTTGGTTTTAAGGGATTCCATCTCCTGGATAAATTTTTCTGTTAATTCCTTCATCTTCTCATTATAGTTCATGTCCTTGAGTCGTAACTGGTACTCGTTTTCCATCTTCAGTTCCTCCACACGAGTCTTCAGTTCTAGCATGACTTGAGTCTGCCATGAAAAAGACAATAAGATTGATAAGAGGTTATTTACTAGTAACTACAATTCCTTGAGGGTACTACTGCTGCAGATAGCACCATGGCACTGAGAGTTTCCAGAACATTTTCAAATATTTTGCCCATTTGGAGGTGAATGTACCACTGAAACGGAAAAAATCTTAATTTTGAACCTTGGCCTTATAAGAGGGTAAATAGAAATCCTGCTTCTGCCCTCTCCACTCAAACTGTTCTCAGAGTCTATAATCAGTTGACCAAGGCATAGGGCCCCTACTCTTCACCCTCACTGAAATGGGAGCTGCTACTACTCTTTGCATATCAATATTGGTAGCACCAGCTGTTTGGGTGTAGCCTCTCCTTCTGAATTATACTGTGGTCAGTCCACTCAGCTATTGTGTAGTGGAGACGGAGCTGGTCACAACATTCTGTAAATGTAGGTCATAATGTCTAGACTGGGAGTCTGAGGAGAGAGTGTAGGATCTGTATTCTTAACTTGTTCATACCTTCTCTTCCATATCTGTTTTTGTGATCAGCACCTCATCAGCATATCCCACTTCCTTCTCCCGTTTCAGACCCCGCCCTTCCTTATCATACACTTTCCAGATAAGCAGGCAGCCATCCTCGGAGACGGTCAGCAGAAATTGGTCATCACATGTTATGGACATCTAAGGAGGGAAGAGACAGCAGAATAAAAAGAGTAGAAAAGATATAGGATAGGGGAGAGATATAGGTTATATCTACACTAGATTTTCCCCCCCTAAGAGTTCCTATCATTATTACTATCAGTGAAGTTGTGGTGAGAATGCAAATGTAGCCCAGCTATTTAACCACCAAGTCTAGACGACAGGGTAGCTAGAACACTAGCAGCCCCTGGGCCCTGTCTATACTAGCACTTTTGTCAGCAGTGGAACTGCACAAATATTACTAGAATGGCAGGAAAAAAATTACAAATCTAGTACAGACAAGATCCTAGGTCAAGGGCCCACTTTTCTGACATTGATACTGTAGCAAGGCACAGCTGGGCCCCTCTTACTTCTGCCTCTTCTGTCCTCACAAAACCAAACAGGGACACCTCAGGTCAATGCAATCACCCATGTATTTTATTTATAGTTCTTTCCCACCACCAGCTTACTATCTCTGTACAGGGTTTTACAGCCAGACTTTACCAGCAACAGCCCAGAACCACCAGTCCTTCTTACCTTTCTCTTTCCCCCTCTGGCTTCCTTCCTCCCAGCCTTTATACCCCTAGCTAATTAAGCTGGCAGCTGTTCCTAGTTGCCAGGCAGGCAGGGCTATTCAGCCAGCCCCAATCCATTCCCGTTGATTGGGGCTGGCATGGCAGGGAGTTTGTGCCCAGCACCCTGTCACAGATACTTAACACAACTAGCCTCTGCAGAGAATTTTAAAGGGGCAAGGATTTGGCTTTTTTTTTTAAACAAAAAGAATCTGAAATTTCTCCAGCTTTGGACAGGGTGAGGCCCCCTTGCCAAACTGGTAAAAGCAATGCCAGAAAACAGCTTGTTCAAAATAGAGTATGATTAATTTAGTCAAAGGAGCATCGCAAGCAGAGACAAGTGGATTAGAAATAACAAAAGCCTGCACATATTTTGTCTTATCTAAACTTTGCCTTTACATGCCAGTTTAATTAGGTTCTGCTTAGGCCAGGTATACCCAAAGCATTGTGCTGGGTCAGAGAGAATGCCCCAGGCAACTGCTGCCTGGTGCCTGCCAGTCAGTCTTATCTTCCCAGTCAGTGAATCTTCCCTCTCAGCTCATGGGCTACCTTTTAGTCCTTCCAAAGGTCCCTTGTTCAATATTTCAAAGTTCTTTCTTCTGATCCTGTTTCTAGTCCAAACTGGTTTATGTGTTTCTCTAGTGAGGGGCTGCAGGATTTAACCCTTATCTACCTTTCAGCCAACAATACCTTAACCAACAAAACCAAGGAGATTTAACATTCATAAAAATTAATACAAATTCTCCTCACATTTTCCACATACAAATGTAGCCTTAACACTAGCAGATCTATAGAGTTGAAGAAAACAGATAAACAAAGAGCAGGGGAGTCCAAATGACTCAGATTTTTGTTGGCTGGAAAAGAAAAAATAAACTCCTTACCTTGGTAACAGGGCCAGCGTGGGCCTGATACTCATTGAACTCTTTGTGCACAGGCAGTGGGTACTTCATAGATCGGATGGTCCCCATTGAAGTGCCTGTGAACACCATGCGCCCAGAATGAGACACGACTATTGCAGTGTAAGTAACATCAAAAGTAGGTACTTCACACAGGATCTAAAAAAAAACAAAAAACAAAAAAACCCAGCATAGAATAAGCTCTATAATACTGCCTAAGTAACATAGTGTAAGAGCAGCTGACACTCCATTCCACTTACAGAAAATAATGACAAAAATAGTAAGAAAAAACTGCCTAGAGGAACCGAACCATGAGCAACAATTAGCATTAGGGTGTGACGAGTTCCCCCCGGGTATTGCCTGGAAATGGGGTACCACTGAGCCCCTCGACCCACCAGCCTTGGCTCCCACTCATGCTGTAATGCTGTGACAAGCTGCAGACACACTCCCAGTCTCACACTTTCACGAGCACACAGGTAGGGACACATCCAGCTGTAATAACACGCAGACAGGCTTTCTGACCAGCCCCTGCATGGGAAGGCTATATAGATAGGGCACTTACCAGCTTCCCAGGCACACAACCCCTCCGGAGGGTAAACCAAAATTAAACTGTCTTGCACTGCACAGAGAAGTGTAAAGCGTAAGCTCATAAAATCTGCCCTCTCCCTCAGTGTGGAGAGAGATATGCAACAGTTTTCTGCCCCAAGTATGATTTCCACACACTGGTTTTAGACAAAACAAAAACAAGTTTATTAACTACAAAAGATAGATTTTAATTGATTATAAGGGATAGCAAACAGATCAAAGCAGATTACTTAACAAATAAACACAAACGCAATCTAAGCTTAATATACTAAAGAGATTGGACATGAGTAGCAAATTCTTACCTTAAATGATGATTAGGGCCCTACCGAATTCAAGGCCATGAAGAATGTGTCACGGACCGAGAAATCTGGTCTTCCCCCGTGAAATCTGGTCTTTTGTGTGCTTTTACCCTATATTAAACAGATTTCATGGGGGAGACCAGCGTTTCTCAAATTGGGGGTCCAGACCCAAAAGAGTTATGGGGGGGGTCGCAAGGTTATTTTAGGGGGGCTGTGGTATTGCCACCCTTACTTCTGCACTGCTGCCTTCAGAGCTGGGCGGCCAGAGAGTGGCAGCTGCTGACTGAGGGCCCAGCTCTACAGGCAACAGCGCAGAAGTAAGGGTGGTAATACCTGTGATGTTGCACTCTATATGATTTTATGAAAATATGCTAATAAGTGTGAATATAATGTAACTGGAATATGCTTCATGCAAAAGGTCTCTTGTAAGGTATCATTATAAAGCTTATAATCTACTGAGTGTGGTCATCCTATTTGTATGTATGTACCATTCTTTTATCTGCAACTAGAAGTGGAAAATATAACTCTGAGGGTCTATTGTAATTATGCAAAGTGTGGGCCATTAATGGTGGATTGGAATCTTGATGGCTCCCATTAACCAGGACAACTGACTGTAGATGGCTCTGTTTACTTGTAAGTCCTCCTGTATACCTGCGTGCTGGCATGTGGGTAATGAAGTCTTACAGTGACATGTGATCATGGCACCTGAACTGGAATTCATCTTTAACCTGGTGCTTTTCCATTTCGAAGGAGGGGTGGGAACCCAGAGAAGGACAAAGGATTCCCGTCTTGTGCAAAAGACATATAAGGGGGTAGAACAGAAAAGGGGGCTGCAGTCATGAGAAATCCCCTCGCTACCGCCTGAGCTGGAACAAGGGCTGTACTAGGCGAAAGGGTTGTGCCCAGTCTAGGAGGGCGTTCAGTCTGTGAAAGAAGCTTATTGGAACATCTCTGAAAGTGAGGTTTCATCTGTATTTAGTTTTCTTACTGTATTAAGCATGGACTTGTGTATTTTATTTTATTTTGCTTGATAATTCACTTTGTTCTGTCTGTTATTACTTGGAACCACTTAAATCCTACTTGTTGTGCTTAATAAAATCACTTTTTACTTATTAATTAACCCAGAGTATGTATTAACACCTAGGGGGTTTCTGTAATCCAACCTGTCACAATACCATATCATGCCACCTTTATTTCTGCATTGCTGCCTTCAGAGCTGCTTGGCTGGAGAGAGAGTGGCGGCTGCTGACTGAGGGCCCAGCTCTGCAGGCAGCTGTGCGGAAGTACGGGTGGCAATACCATACCATGCCACCCTTACTTCTGTGCTGCTGCTGGAGGCGGCTCTGCCTTCAGAGCTGGGCTCCCAGCCAGCAGCCACCACTTTCCAGCTGCCTAGCTCTGAAGGCAGCACCGCTGCTAGCAGCAGTGCAGAAATAAGGGTAGCAGTACCGTAACCCCCCCGTCAATAACCTCGGGACCCCCCACAACTCCTTTTTGGGTCAGGACCCCTACAATTACAACACCATGAAATTTCAGATTTAAATAACTGAAAAAATGAAATTTGCAATTTAAAAAATCCTATGATCGTGAAATTGATCAAAATGGACTGTGAATGTGGTAGGACCCTAATGATGATTTAGGCCGGTTGCAGAGCTTCTTAAAGGGCAAACTGCACTTGCTTGCAGCTTAAAACCCCAGGTATTCCTTTCACAGGCTAGAAATCCCTCTAGCCTGGGTTCAGCCCTTCCCCCAGTTCAGTCCTTCTTCCTCAGGTGTTTTCAGGATTCTCCTTGGGCAAGGAGTCAGTGAAGAACTACGATGATGTCACTCCCCTGCCTTAAATAGCTTTTGCATATGGCAGGAACCCTTTGTCTCCAGGCTTAGTTCTCACACCTTTCAGTGGAAAAAACACTGGTATTCCAAGATGGAGTTCAGTACCAGGTGACTTGGTCACATGTCCCTCTAGGGTCACAGCAGCCATAATTTGGAGGCTGTTTGTAGCATCCTCAAGAAGGCTCCCCAGCAGGAGATTAGCTTCTTCTAAAACCTATTGTTCTCCCTAATGGCCCTTCCCAGCCAGCTATCTAGATTGATTGCATTCTGCCTACTGGGCGTTCCCCAGGTGTAAACACATTTGTAATAGATGCATAGACAATATTCCTAACATCAGATACCAACATGATACATGCATACAAATAGGATAATCATATTCAGCCATATTCAGAAAATCATGACCTTTCAAATGATATCCCACATAACCTATCTTGCATAAAATACAAAATAGTTATGCCATAATCATATCATAACAATTGTGATACAGCATGACTGGAGGGCAGCAGGAGAGTGTTAGAAGGGAGCCTTATTCCCTATAGATTAATTAAAGCACCTGAAGTCAATTAGAGCACCTGAAGCCAGTCACTTGATAAAACCCCCCTGTTCCAGTCAGAGAAGGGAAGGAGTTGAAGCAGAGTGGATTGGTGTTGGAGTAGAGAGCAGTTTGGAGGAGTTGAAGCAGAGTGGATTGATGTTGGAGTAGAGAGCCGTTTGGGGGGAAGCAGAGGAGAGTTTGGAGAAGTGCTGGGTGGGCTAAGAAGACCAAAACCCTAGGTAAGGGACACCTGGTTTGTGCAGAGAGAGGGCAGGAAGCCCCACAAGCTGAAGGGCAGGAGAGGGAAGTAGCCCAGGGGAAGGAACCGCTAGTTCAAGTGGTTTACCACTATCCCTAGGGCCCCTGGGCTGGGACCTGGAGTAGAGGGTGAGCCTGGGTCCCTCCCTCTCCACTCCCCTCCTCTAGAACACTAGTAGGGCAGTTAATACCCCAGTTCAGGGGTGAGAAATGGTGCCCTGAACCCTCCCCAAGAAGAGAAAGCGTGAGACCCATCAAAGTAGTGCTGGCAATTTGCCACACGTGGTATTAGAAGTGGGATCTCTGAGCTGGACACTTAAACCAGGATTAGCCAAAACCCTCCCATCCCTAAAATGGATGACGTGGTCAAGGCCCTAATACAAAACACCGCAGCCCAGCAGGAGGCTACTCTGGTCCAAGCAACTGCCCAACAGGAGGCGACTCGGATGCAGCAGGAGACTAATAGTCTATTGATGAGTCAGGCTGCCCAGGACCGAGCTCTGCTGCAAGAGCTGATGAACCAGATGAAGGCCCTTATGGAGCTGAACCGCAACTATGATGGGACCCGGACCATATGGGACAGCCACTGCCTACGGAAAATGACACGGGAGGATGATGTGGAGGCATACCTCCTGGCTTTTGAAAGAGCAGCCCTGTGGGAGGCCTGGCCCCAAGATCAGTGGTCTGGTATCCTTGCCCCGTTCCTGTGTGGGGAGGCCCAGAAGGTCTACTATGATATGGCCCTGGAGACTGCAGCAGATTACCTACAGCTGAAGGCAGAGATCCTGGCCAGAGATGGAGTAACAACAGCATTGCGAGCCCAGAGGTTCCATGCGTGGCAGTATACAGAGGATAAGACACCCCAATCACAATTGTTTGACCTGATCCACCTGACCCGGAAATGGCTGAGCCCTGAGGCCCTCAGCTCTGAGAAGATGATGGAGCTCCTGGTACTGGACTGGTGTATGAGGGGGATACCACCAGGCCTCCGGGCTTGGGTTGGCCAGAATGACCCCTCCACCTATGATGAGTTGGTCTCCCTTGTGGAAAGACAGCTGGCATGGGGATCAACGTGGCCTAATTGGCGTGGTAGGGGTCGCAATGACCTTGCATGGGTATACAGGATCAGTAAAAATGAATGGAATCAAAACCATAGCATTAGTAGATTTCGGGAATGCTGTCACGCTGGTCTCGGGGAAGTTGGTGGGGCAAGACCAACTAACCTGGGCCAAAACCACAGGGGTAAGGTGCGTTCATAGCACCGGAAATTTCTACCCCGCAATCTCGGTATGGATTGAGATCCAGGGGAATACTACCAGGGTGACTGCAAGGGTGGTCCCCAGGCTCCCCTACCCTGTCTTAATTGGTAGGGACTTCCCCGGGTTTGAGAGCTTACTCCCCCAAATAGAGCCCGGGGAGGGTAGCAACCCCCAGGCTAAGACGGAGGCACCTACAGATAGCCTCACCCCAATGTTTGCCGACTTTGCCCCAGAGTTATTCTCATCCCCCGGAAAACCCTGAAAGTCTAGATGGGAAAGGAGGATAGATAAAAGATTAGGGACCAGGATTCTAGCAGAGAACCAGAAAACCTCCCTTGTTGGTAGGCGAACCCGCTCAGGAGGCCAGGAGATAATTCAGGCCAGTGAGGACTTGGAGGCGGTTCCTAGCCCAAGTAGGAGCAACCTAGGGGGCGGAGTAGAAACAGACCCCCTGGAACTAGGTCAGATTGGTACCGCACGTGAGAATTTTGGGCAGGACCAAGCCAATGACCTGCTATATGCGAATGTGAGGGAGGAGGTAGTGGAAGTAAATGGCGTACCTGTGGAAGGAAAGACCAAAGGCCCAAGGCCATATTATGTGCTCAAACATGATCTGTTGTACAGGATAGCGCAAATACGAGGGGAAGAAGTAGAGCAACTCTTAGTCCCACGGAAACACACAAGGGCAGTTCTAGAGTTAGCTCACAGTCATCTATTTGGGGGACATCTAGGAGTAGACAAGACACTGGATAGAGTCCTAAGAAGGTTTTATTGGCCAGGAATACATGCAGAGGTCCAGCGCTATTGTGCCTCCTGCCCTGAATGCCAGTTGCATAGCCCCCAACCTCACTTGTGGGCCCCATTAGTACCTTTGCCTATTATTGAAGTCCCTTTTGAGGATAGCAATGGACATAGTGGGCCCACTGGAAAGACTGGCACGGGGCCACTGAAACGTACTAGTCAGTCACCTGATAAAACCCCTCTGCTTCAATCAGAGAAGGGAAGGAGTTGAAGCAGAGTGGATTGGTGTTGGAGTAGAGAGCAGTTTGGAGAAGTGCTGCGGTGGGCTAAGAAGACCAAGACCCTAGGTAAAGGGACACCTGGTTTGTGCAGAGGAAGGGCAGGAAGCCCCACAAGCTGAAAGGCAGAAGAAGGAAGTAGCCCAGGGGAAGAAACCGCTAGTTCAAGCGGTTTACTGCTATCCCTAGGGCCCCTGGGCTGGGACCCAGAGTAGAGGGCGGGCCTGGGTCCCTCCCTCTCCACTCCCCTCCTCTAGGACACTAGTGGGGCAGTTAATACCCCAGTTCAGGGGCGAGAAACGAACCCTCCCCAAGAAGAGAAAGCGCGAGACCCATCAAAGTAGTGCTGGCAATTTGCCACACAATATATCTAGGAAGAATATGGGACATAGTGTCACATAGGGTTTATAAATAGATCTTTGTACAATTTTCAAAAGTGTCTAAGTAACTTTTCAAGATGAGACTTTGGTGCTTTTGAAAATTTTAAACACTTGTTACACACATTTAACTGCTTCTGTAAAGAAAAGCTGTGGACAATGGAAACTGCAATAGATGAGATATATTTGAATTTTAGTAAAGCTTTTGATAAATGTAGCTCAAAGTTAATTTGTCATATGCATTGAAAAATTGCTGGAAGTAACATAAATTGAAATGAAATAGCAACAAATGCTCAGGTATCATGGTGAAGGGCACAGTATAAGAACATAGATAAATAACAACATAACATTTCAGGTGGTAGGAGGTGTCAGTGGATGCATACAAAGACAAGGTTCCTTCCTAATTGCTTAAACTGGAAAATGGGAGGTAGGGAGAGGAAAGCACCGGTGCTTTCCCTGGGTAATAACCATCCTTTAAGCTGCCTGTCAGGACCTAGCGAAGTCACAGGTATGTATGTTAGCTGGCTCACCGAAGAATCCGAAATTTCCTTGAGCGTTTGGTCAGATCCAACAGCAAAGATGATTTTGGCATCAGGAGAGATGGCAACACCGCTGTAGCTGCAGGACTTGAGCACACACTCTGACTCCCTCTTACCCGTCAACAAGCTCCACTCATACACTGCACCATCTGTGCCACAGGAAATCAACTTATTGTCATCTGCACTCCATATGACTGAGCGCACCTGGTAAGAGTGGAAACACACCAATCAGACCCACACTTGGTGACTCTATGAGCCCTGGAAGGGAGCTTGTCTTGTTAAATCTGACCATTTTATCTGGTGAACCCCTTCTAGACATGGTTCTGTTTATAGTAATCCCTGTTTTATATGGCACAGCCATGCTTCTAATATAGCTTTTGATCTTTTTAAACAACCAAATATTTTGCAATTAAATTTGTCCTTTTTTCTTTGTGTTTTTTTTGCTTTATTATTTTTTTCTTTTGTTTTTGATTTTTGCTTTAGAAAATGTATAAGAATTACTTATAGAATTAATCACTCTGATAGAAAATGTTAAAATGCTAATCATATTAGTGAGCATAAGGGGAGTTCTGTAACATATCTCCAGGTTCTTTCACCTGTTACTCCACTACCATTACCAACTGTTACCCTTCAGAACAACCTGAGACTATTCAGATACATTATACAAGTTGACAGGTTTCAGAGTAACAGCCGTGTTAGTCTGTATTCGCAAAAAGAAAAGGAGTACTTGTGGCACCTTAGAGACTAACCAATTTATTTGAGCATGAGCTTTCGTGAGCTATTGAGCTCATGCTCAAATAAACTGGTTAGTCTCTAAGGTGCCACAAGTACTCCTTTTCATTATACAAGTTGGCTACCAGTGACTGAGCTCCTACCTAGTGAGAAGCAAGATATTTGCACTACAGCAGATATTACAGAAGATAATACAGAACATATTTGCACTACAGCAATGAACTACAGAAATATTAGAATAAATAATATAAAAAAGGGTTACTGACTTAACTGTTGTTCTTGCTCATGTCCATGCCGCATTAGGTGTGTGCGTGCTGTGGGCACTGTTGCTGGAGATGTTTCTCTCAGTGATATCCATTGGGCTGGCTTTAGCACCCTCTGGTGCAGCGTGCTCAGGTTGTGGTATAAGGGGTGTCACCGGCTATGCACCTTCTCAGTTCCTTCTTGTTGGTCCACTCTGACAGAGGGGCAGGAGGGTGGGTCGTGGAATGGACATGAGCAACACATCTCAAAGAACAATAATTATGGTCAGTAACCATTTTTTTTTCTCGAGTGCTTGGTCATGTCCATTCCATATTAGGTGACTCACAAGTAGTACCTCAGGAGGTGGAATCAGAGTTCATGGACATGCTGATTCTAACACTGCTCTTCTGAACCTGGCGTCGTCTCCGGCCTGTGGGATGATGGTGTAGTGGGATGCAAAGGTATGCACCGATGACCAAGTTGCTGCCCTGCAGTTGTTCTGGATTGGGACTTGTGCAAGGAATGCCCCTGAAGAGACCTTAGCTTTTGTGGAGTGAGCAGTTAGGATGGCCAGAGGCGGTTATCCAGGACAAGATCCTCTGGGATGATACTGATGCCATTTCATCTTTTCTGCTACAAAGAGATATGTGAATTTGTGAAAGGGTTTAGTCCTTTTAATACAGAAGGTGCGGGCATGCCTAATGTCCAATGAGTGAAGCTGCTGCTCCTCAGAGTTTATGTGAGGCTTTGGGAAGAAGACTGTCAGGAAAATAGCCTGGTTGCTATGGAATTTTGAAACCATCTTTGGCAGGAAAGCTGGGTGGGGTGCAGCTGGATCTTGTCCTTGAAGAACACTGTGTACAGTGGTTCTGACATAAGGGCCCTGATTTCAGAAACCCTTCTGGCTGAGGTGATCATCACCAGGAATACAACTTTCCAAGAGAGGAGAATTAGAGGGCGCAATGCTAGGGGTTCAAAGGGACGGCGCATGAACCTTGACAGACCCAGATTTAAGTCACATGGAAGGAGGCCCTGAGGATAGAGTTTCTCCAGTACCTTGAGAAACCAGACCACCATCTTGTGAGAGAACATTGACCTGCCATTCACCAGTGGGTGGAAGGCCAAGATTACTGCCAAGTGCACCTTGATGGACGCAAGGGCCAGACCTTGCTGCTTTAGATGGAGGAAGTAATGGCTATTAGCCAGGATGGGCAGGGATGGTGTCCCTAGCCTCCATTTGCCAGAAGCTGGGAATAGGCAACAGAGGATAGATCACTTGATGATTACCTATTCTATTCATTCCCTCTGGGGCACCTGGCATTGGCCACTGTCGGAAGACAGTATACTGGGCTAGATGGACCTTTGGTCTGACCCAGTATGGCGATTCTTATGTTCTTAAGTAGTCCAAGACAACCTGAAGAGAAGATCGGATCGGAGAGAGACCTCTATGTCATGCCCAAATTGAGAAGCGTTTCCATTTGGCAAGGTAGGTAGCCCTAGTGGACGGCTTTCTACTACCTATCAAAATCTGGAGAACTTGCTCCTAACAGGCCTGCTCCTCCAGGTTCAGCCATCTAACATCCACAGTTATGTGAAGGGAGGCAAGGTTTGGGTGAAGTAACCGCCATAGTCTTCTGAGATCAGGTCCAGACAGAGCAGAAGCAGGAGTGGAATTGCTATTGATAGATCCAGCAGCTTACCAAACTGGTGTTGACGTGGCCACGCTGGGGCTATGAGAATAACTCTCACCTTGTCCTGCTTGATTTTCAGAAGGACGTTGTGAACCAGAGGGACTAGGGGAAAAGCGTACAGCAGCAGCCCTGTCCATGGGAGCAGGAAGGCATAGGAGAGAGAGCCCAGGCTGTGCCCTCACAGTAAGAAAAACTGATGGGACTTTCTGTTCTGCTTGGTCACGAACAGGTCCACCTGGGGAGATCCCCAGGTTTGGAAGATGAACCTGATGATTTCTGGTGAAGGGACCACTTGTGGTGAGAGGAAAAGGACCTGCTGAGGTGATCCGCTCTGGGAAGATGTGAAGCCTCAAGGTGTATGGAGTGCTTAACGCAGAAATACCATAGACGGATGGCCTCCTGACACAGCGTAGAGGATCAAGCTCTTCCCTGCTTGTTGATATAGAACATACCCACGGTATTGTCTGTCAGGACTTGCATCACCTTGCCAGAGATCAGGGAAAGGAACACTTAGCAGGCTAAGCAGACAACACTGAGTTCTCTGATGTTTATGTGCAGGGAGAGTTCTATAGGCCAAGGTCTTCCTGCAGTAAGAAGAAGCAGCCATAATAGGAGAGCAGAAGCAATGAATTAAGAAGCAGGGAGTCATGTTCCATCTAAACGGCATCAAAACCATATAATATTGGATTGTTAAGAAGCATTTCTGCCCTAATAGCACCAACAGCGACCAGACAGACAGACAAATCTTAAGATGTGCAAAGAGAAATTTGCAAGAAAACACTCTGTCCGGCAAAGCCACTTACCAGCAGTTTTGGTTGAAAAGAGACCATTGATTGCTTTTGTCTGTTTTTAATTTGAAATACTTCAGTTTGTTTCGCTATGCAGTAACTCCTCACTTAAGTCGTCCCGGTTAACATTGTTACGTTGCTGATGAATTTATTAGAGAACATGATTCTTTAAAGTTGTGCAATGCTCCCTTAGAACCTTGTTTGGCAGCCGACTGCTTTGTCCACTGCTTGCAGAAAGAGCAGCCAGTTGGAGCTCCCTGGTGGGGGCTTGGAACCAGGATGGGCTGGCAGCCCCCCCCTCTCAACTCCCCTAGGTTAACTGGGCAGCAGCCACCTAGCAGGCTATCAATTGCTGGGCAGTTCAGGTGTCCCCTCCCACACTGCCCTCTGCTGCTCCTGCCCTCTGCCTTGCAGCTGCTCTCGGGAGCCTCCTGCTTGCTGTGCGGGGGTCAGGATGCTGATGTCAGGGTGTCATGTCCCCCCCCCCCGGCTCCTTTACCCCATTCCACAGAGCAGGGTGGGACACAAAGCTTGCTGGTAGCAGCTGCTGTCTCAACTTCCTGATCTACTTAAAAAGGCAAAAAGGAAAGGTTTCAGAGTAGCAGCCGTGTTAGTCTGTATTCGCAAAAAGACAAGGAGGACTTGTGGCACCTTAGACTAACCAATTTATTTGGGCATAAGCTTGCGTGAGCTACAGTTCACTTCATTGGATGCAGTGTACTTAGAGTGGGGTCAGTGCACTTAAAGGGGAAAAACGCATCTCTCTCTCTCTCTCACACACACACAGCATGTGTGTCTCTGTCTCTCTCTGCCATGGTGTGTCTTGTCTCCTCCCACAATTTGTGCTGCCTTGTAGAGCATGAGGCTGCATTAACAACATGTTAATACTTGAGGGCTCAGCTGAGTGCTAGTTCATTTAGCAGTAAGGCATTCCCTGGGAAATATCCCACCCTTTTCCATCCACCCCAAACAAGCTTCACAATCAATCATCATTGCATCATTGTATACCATATTAAATTGTTTCCTAACCCCCCCCATATTTACATTACTTCTTACGGGGAAATTCGATTCGCTTAACATCGTTTCACTCACAGTAGCATTTTCCAGGAATATAACTACAACATAACTACTTACTGAATGGGGGAGGCAACCTAGTGACAGATGATGTGGAAAAAGCTGAAATACTCAATGATTTTTTTTGCCTCAGTCTTCACAGACAAGCTCAGACTGCTGCACTGGGCAACACAGTATGGGGAGGAGGTGAGCAGCCCTCAGTGGTGAAAGAACAGGTTAAAGACTATTTAGAAAAGCTGGACATGCACAAGCCCATGGGTCCAGATCTAATGCATCCAAGGGTGTTGAGGGAGTTGGCTGATGTGATTGCAGAGCCATTGGCCATTATCTTTGAAAATTTGTGGCGACCAGGGGAGGTCCCTGACGATTGGAAAAACACAAATATAGTGCTCATTTTAAAAAAGGGAAGAAAGAGAATCCGGGGAACTACAGACCAGTCAGCCTCACTTCAGTCCCCAGCAAAATCATGGAGCAGGTCCTCAAGGAATCCATTTTGAAGCACTTGGAGGAGAGGAAGGTGATCAGGAATGGTCAACATGGATTCACCAAGGGCAAGTCATGCCTGACAAACCTGATTGCCTTCTATGATGAGATAAGTGGCTCTGTGGATATGGGGAAAACGGTGGATGTGATATATCTTGACTTTAGCAAAGCTTTTGATACAGTCTCCCACGGTATTCTTCCCAGCAAGTTAAAGAAGTATGGCTTGGACGAATGGACTATAAGGTGGACAGAAAGCTGGCTAGATTGTCGGGCTCAACAGGCAGTGATCAATGGCTCGATGCTTAGTTGGCAGCTGGCATCAAGCGGAGTGCCCCAGGGGTTGGTCCTGGGGCTGGTTTTGTTCAACATCTTTATTAATGGTCTGGATGATGGGATGAATTGCATCCTCAGCAAATTCGCAGATGACACTAAACTTGGGGGAGAGGTAGATATGCGAAGGGTAGGGATGGGGTCCAGAGTGACCTAGACAAATTGGAGGATTGGGCCAAAAGAAATCTGATGAGGTTCAACAAGGACAAGTGCAGAGTCCTGCACTTAGGACGGAAGAATCCCATGCACTGCTACAGACTAGGGACTGTGTGGCTAGGCAGCAGTTCTGCAGAAAAAGACCTAAGGGTTACAGTGGATGAGAAGCTAGATATGAGTCAACAGTGTGCCCTTGTTACCAAGAAGGCTAACCGCATTTTGGGCTGTATAAGTAGGAGCATTGCCAGCAGATCGAGGGATGTGATCATTCCCCTCTATTCGGCATTGGTGAGGCCTCATCTGGAGTACTGTCTGGTTTTGGGCCCTACAATACAAGAAGGATGTAGAAAAATTGGAAAGAGCCCAGCGGAGGGCAACAAAAATTATTAGGGGGCTGGAGGACATGACTTATGAGGAGAGGCTGAGGGAACTGGGATTATTTAGTCTGCAGAAGAGAAGAATGAGGGGGGATTTGATAGCTACTTTCAACTACCTGAAAGGGGGTTCCAAAGAGGATGGATCTAGACTATTCTCAGTGGTACCAGATGACAGAACAAGGAGTTATGGTCTCAAGTTGCAGTGGGGGAGGTTTAGGTTGGATACTAGAAGGGTGGCGAAGCACTTGAATGGGTTACCTAGGGAAGTGGTGGAATCTCCTTCCTTAGAGGTTTTTAAGGCCAGGCTTGACAAATGATTTAGTTGGGGATTGGTCCTGCTTTGAGCAGGGGGTTGGACTAGATGACTTCCTGAGGTCCCTTCCAACCCTGATATTCTATGATTCTATGAAGGTGATGGGTGATTACTAGCCATGTCAGGGGGCAGTAACTAACTATGTTAGAGGAGCAGTATGTAACTTGTTTGTATCAGGGTATAAAGATGTATCTCAGAGGGAGTGTCTTTATCTAGCCTAGGGAAGAACAGAGTCTCATCTTTCACTGAGCTGGTCCATTGTTATGGGCATACATGTATTAGTGGTACGATAGAGTCGGCGGGATACTAGAACCATGCTTAATAGACAATAAACCTGGCCTTCGTACCCTAATGAATCTTGTAGTCATTGGGCAGTTCGCTCGAGGTCTGCTGTGCCAATTATCTGCACAGAGCTGGAACAGCACATAGGAAGAACACACACATGCAGCCAAACATCTAACCACAAGCCCACGGTAGGGTAAAGTTGTGGTGCCCTAGATTGTGCAGGTAACACTTGGACCATAAGCTATTGAGGTGGGCTCCCCAACCCAGGTCTGATCGTCCGAAACTAGAGACAATGATGGCTGTGGAGCCACAAAGGGTACCCCCATCATTACCAACCTTGGGTCCTTCCACCAGTCCAGGGAAGTGTGGACCAGGGGTGGAATGGTGAGCACTGAATCCAAGTGGTGTCTGTTCATGGAACACACTCATGCTAGCCACATCTGGAGAGGCCTGAGATGCAGCCTTCCATGCCAAACCACATAAATGCATGCAGCCATGTGCCCCAGTAGCTTGAGGCAAACTTGGGCTGTCGTAATTGGGTGGATCATGACTTTGGATACTAGATCCGACAGTCTGAAATCAGGTCTCCGGAAGGAAGGCTCTGGCCTGGGTCGACTCGAGCAGTGCCCCCAATAAATTCTATTCTCTGAACTGGGACAAGAGTTGACTTCTGCTCATTCATCAACAGGCTCAGCAACCGGAAGGTGGCTTGGACCATGCTAATGCTATTCCATACGTGAGCTTCTAACTGCCCCTTGATCAGCCAGTTGTCAAGGAATGGGTAGACCTGAACACCTCGCCATCTGAGGAAGGCCGCTACTACTGCCATGAACTTTGTGAAAACCCAGGCGACTGCAGACAGGTTGAATGGGAGAGCAGTGAATTGGTAGTGGCATTGGTTTACAATGAATCTGAGAAATCTTCTGTGGCCACAGATGATAGAAATGTGAAAGTAGGCATCCTTTAAGTCGAAGGAAGAATACGAGTGCCCTGGATCCAGGAAGGGAATGATGAAAGCCAGGGAGACTACAAGGAACCTCAATTTCTTGAAATATCTGTTGCGGCGACCCAGGTCCAGAATGGGCCGAAGGCCCCTTTTGGCCTTTAGGATTAGGAAATATTGGGAGTAAACCCCCTTCCCCCTCAAATTTTGAGGAACCTCCTCCACCGCCCCCCTCTGTAAGAGGAACTGCACCTCCTGGGCGACGAGTTGCTCATGATAAGGGTCCATGCAGAGGGACAGAGATTGGGGTGGGAGGGAGGGGTGGATGAAAACTGAAAGGTATAGACGATTGTCACTGTTCTGAACACCTAATGATCTGATATTATGCAGGACCACACTGAGCTGAAGTGGGACAAATGGCCCAAAAATAAAGGGGAGGCAGGATCTGAAGTGAGAACTGCTCTAGGCCCCTTGGGTGCACCTTCAAAAGGGCTGCTTGGGCCCACTGGAGTACCTATGTAACCCCAGCTGGGAGGTTGAGGTGGAGGGGAGCAGTTGATGCCACTTGTAACCTCTCCCTTTCCTTTTATAGGACTCCTGTCTCATAGGTGGAGCCGAGAAACGTGGCAGCTGTTGGGGCCTGAAGTGCTTACAGGAAACCAACAGAGCGTAAAGGCACAGTGACCTGAGGGTGGCCCTTGAGTTCTTCAGGCCATGGAGTGTTATGTCTGTCTGCTCCAAAAATAATGAGGAACCTTCAAAAAGGAGGTCCTGGATGGATTGTTTAGACCTCATGAGGAAGTTCCAAGAACTGGAGCCAAGAGCATCATTTCATGGTGACAGCAGAGGCCATTGTCCTGGCTGCTGTGTTGGCTATATCTATAGCCACCTTGAGAGATGTCCTGGCCACATTCTTACCGTCCTCCAAGATGGCAGAGAACTCCTGCTTTGAGTCCTGAGGCAGAGAGTCTTTAAACTTGGCTAAGGAGTCTCACAGATTGTAGTTGTATCTCCCCACTAAGGCTTGCTAGTTAGATATACAGCTGCAGGCTACCCATTGAATAAGCTTTTCCCCCCAAACAGGTCCAGTTTTTTCATATCCTTTTGTTTCGGGGCAGCGCTCGTCTGGCTCTTCCTGTCCCTCTCATTGGCTGTCAACACACCAAGGGACCCTGGTGGGGGGTGGGAGTATAGGTACTTGTACCCACTTGCTGGCATATAATATTTCTTTTCTGCCTTCTTTGAGGTGTGGGGTAGAAAAGACTGGGTTTACCACAGGTCTTTAACTAGACCCATTACAGCCTTGTTAATGGGTAAGGCCACTTTGGAGAGAGCTGCTGCAGCCAGAATGTCAATAAGGCTGTGGGATGATTCCTAAAAATCCTCAGTCTCTAGCCCCAGGGTAGCTGCTATCTGCTTCAGAAGGTCCTGATGGGCCCTGAAGTCATCCTGCGGAAATGAGTTACTTGGCCTCAAGACAGCCTCATCTCAGGAGCAGGAGGATGCTTGCACCAGAGGAAGGACTCTTTCCTCTTCCTCAATGACATCCATGGTAGCCACATCTTGAACGTTGGAACCAGAGTCGGGGTCCGGTGCCAACAAGGAAGGGGCGGTAGCCCACTCTCAGAAACCAACAGGTATGATTGATAGCAGGGAGGACTCGGTACCAGGGGAAACCTCCCAGGGTTCCAGTATGGCCACTGCATAGGCTACTGACCCATTGGCTAAGTGCTGGGGGCGGGACCCGCACCGAGATCTGGCAGCACATAGACTGGGATCTACAGGAGGATCCTGGGAACTACAGGCCAGTCAGCCTCACCTCAGTCCCTGGAAAAATCATGGAGCAGGTCCTCAAAGAATCAATCCTGAAGCACTTACACGAGAAGAAAGTGATCAGGAACAGTCAGCATGGATTCACCAAGGGAAGGTCATGCCTGACTAATCTAACCGCCTTCTATGATGAGATTACTGGTTCCGTGGATGAAGGGAAAGCAGTGGATGTATTGTTTCTTGACTTTAGCAAAGCTTTTGACACGGTCTCCCACAGTATTCTTGTCAGCAAGTTAAGGAAGTATGGGCTGGATGAATGCACCATAAGGTGGGTAGAAAGTTGGCTAGATTGTCGGGCTCAACGGGTAGTGATCAATGGCTCCATGTCTAGTTGGCAGCCGGTGTCAAGTGGAGTACCCCAGGGGTCGGTCCTGGGGCCGGTTTTGTTCAATATCTTCATAAATGATCTGGAGGATGGTGTGGATTGCACTCTCAGCAAATTTGCGGATGATACGAAACTGGGAGGAGTAGTAGATACGCTGGAGGGCAGGGATAGGATACAGAGGGCCCTAGACAAATTGGAGGATTGGGCCAGAAGAAATCTGATGAGGTTCAATAAGGATAAGTGCAGGGTCCTGCACTTAGGACGGAAGAACCCAATGCACAGCTACAGACTAGGGACCGAATGGCTAGGCAGCAGTTCTGCGGAAAAGGACCTAGGAGTGACAGTGGATGAGAAGCTGGATATGAGTCAGCAGTGTGCCCTTGTTGCCAAGAAGGCCAATGGCATTTTGGGATGCATAAGTAGGGGCATAGCGAGCAGATCGAGGGACGTGATTGTCCCCCTCTATTCGACATTGGTGAGGCCTTATCTGTGTCCAGTTTTGGGCCCCACACTACAAGAAGGATGTGGATAAATTGGAGAGAGTCCAGCGAAGGGCAACAAAAATGATTAGCGGTCTGGAACACATGACTTATGAGGAGAGGCTGAAGGAACTGGGATTGTTTAGTCTGCAGAAGAGAAGAATGAGGGGGGATTTGATAGCTGCTTTCAACTTCCCGAGAGGTGGTTCCAGAGAGGATGGTTCTAGACTATTCTCAGTGGTAGAAGAGGACAGGACAAGGAGTAATGGTCTCAAGTTGCAGTGGGGGAGGTTTAGGTTGGATATTAGGGGAAACTTTTTCACTAGGAGGGTGGTGAAACACTGGAATGCATTACCTAGGGAGGTGGTAGAATCTCCTTCCTTAGAAGTTTTTAAGGTCAGGCTTGACAAAGCCCTGGCTGGGATGATTTAACTGGGGATTGGTCCTGCTTTGAGCAGGGGGTTGGACTAGATGACCTCCTGAGGTCCCTTCCAACCCTGATATTCTATGTTTCTGTGGGTACTGGTGATGGCCCTGAGGCTCAACATAGGGTTCCCTTAGCCTCAGAAGAAGAGTTCTCCTTCAGTCACCACGGTGGAGTGGTACCCCTCTCTGTCTCCATTCAGTGCTGGGGGTCTGGGGACCATCAGCCGACTGGAGATGATAACGACAATGGTATCAGGGTCAGCTTGCCCCTACAAGGTCCTGGGAGGCCTGGTGCTGGAAAGGAGCTTGAAACTCCATGCTACTTCCTGCTCATAGACATCAGAGCCAGCAGCTGTCCCATTGGAGTTGGGAGAGAAAGTAAGATCCTGGCCACTGCAAAGGCCTCTGTGGTCAATGGAACTGTCAGACTGCTGGTGCCACGGTGGCTTCTGGGTGTTGGCGGCGGGTCCGGCACCAGACAGTGTTCTGGGCAGATTTGACGATGCCACAATGTGAGCTGCACTCCGCTGCCTTCCCCATGCTCGTCCTTCTTCTGCACTGGTGAGTGCCCTCTGTTGGTGCACTGCTTTTTGTGCTTCTTCTTCAGCACTGGAGATGGTAAACAGTGCCAGGAAGAGTGTGGTACTGAAGAAGTGCTTCACACCAAGACCAAACTGCTTGTTGCAGAATTGGAGTGGCTTGGCTCTGAGGCTGGTCTTAGAGTGGCTTCCATTAGCATAGCTTTCAGTCTTATTTCTCTAACCCTTTTTTGTGCGGGATCTAAAGTCCCGACAAGTGTGGCACATGTCCCTCACGTGAGTTTCTCACAAGCACTTCAAGTGGCTGGAGTGCAGGTTGCTCACCGGCATAGGTTTTCCGCAGAAGGCACAATGTTTGAGGCCTGGGGACTGGGGCATGCCCAGCTGCTGGGGTGAAAAAAGTCCCCCAAGGATAGGGACTACCTAGTCACACTAACGCTAACTACAATATCTATATACACTAAAACTATACTTAAAACTAATAAACTATGAATCAGAATCCAAAAACCACTGGGAAGAAGCTTTGAAGTAAGAGGGGTTGTTCCAGCAACTGTCACAGACAGTAAAAAGGAACTGAGAGGGTGAGGGGCTGGTGGCGCCCCTTATACCGGCCCATAAGCACGCAGCACCAGAGGTGTTAGAGGCAGCCTGACGGATACCACTGAGGGAAAAAACTCTGGCAGTGGTGCACATGGCGCACACACACCTAACATGGCATGGACAAGAAGAACCAATCTTTTAATTAAATTTTTGTAAAAATATCTATATTTTCCAGGTCATTAATAAATATTAAGCACTGGCTGTAGAACAGAACCTTGTGGCACCTGCTGCCAGCTTTCTGCCATGATGAAAATTTACCATTTATTTCTCTGTATCTCTGCTTCCTGACTGTTAGCCAATCTCTGATCCATTACAGTTCTTTACCTCTCCCCCATGAATACTAAGTTTCCTTTATAGTCCCTGTGACAGACTTGGATACAGGCTTTTTGAAACTTATAATAAATTATATCTACCAGTTCTCCTTTAGCCACTACTGTGGTAGGCATTGCACACTGACCTTTCCATTGTGTCCTTTCAGATTATTAACATTCTCAAAGCTGGTGGTGGAGTAAATATGAATCACATTTCCATTAACTGCAGCGAAAAGATGACCCCCATTACTGAAGGTGCACTGGAGAGAGAGAGTGAGAAAGCACACACAACTATTACAGAATGTATGATGGAAATGCAGGAAGAAACCCACAACACCCAGTCTCTGACTGAAGTTGCAATACAGTCACCAGTGTTTGAAGGTCATGCAAGAAGAAACCTCCATGTATGGACATCATTTTTCATGATGCTCCCTCATCTCCTAGGACCCTCTTCTTAGCTACCCCATGGGTCTGATGCCCCTTTCTCCTGCAAATTCCACTTCCACACTGCTTCTCACCTCTCTGGTGACTCCCAGGTCCCAAGCCCCCATTATGCCCTTTTTCACTCAGGATTCCCTCCTCAGATTCTCATATCTCAGCATTCATACTATTGTTCTCCTCTCCCAACTCAACTCCCACATTGTTCCTCACCATGTCAGTCACTCCACTTCCCAAGCTCCCCTGATCCCAGCTTCTGCATTGCTCCTCACCTCTCTGCACCCTCTCACAGTGAAGTCCTTAAAAGTACGGATGTCATCAATTAGCAGGTTCATAAGCCGTAGTTTGTCAGAAAATCCAGCCAAAACGTAAAGGCCAGTGGGATGAAGAGAAACTGCATATGCTTCTTCCTGGTACTCCTTATACAAGTCCAAAGTGCTGCAAGAATCACCACAGTCAGTAACAATGCTCAAGTCACACACTTACAAATAGCCAGACAGATGTCTAGCCCTGCACTGAAAATTGCTGCAAGACCCCTTGTAGAGATTCAGGGTGCTGCGAAACAATCAGCCATGTCAGTGTCACACAGGTGATACAGTCAGTGAACAAGAATTTGGGCACCTGAGACCCTCTTGTCTATGGGGAAAGGTGAGGCAGAGCTGGTCAGACTAGTACATTTATAAGTAATTTATAATAGGGATGACCCCTTCTGGTGCTCATGCAGTCATTGGTGTTCTGCTAATATTTTTTAAACAAGGGATCTCACAAAAATTTACTTTTCTGCCTCTGAAAAGTTTCATTAAATTACTTGAAAAAAATAAGTTAAAAGAACATTTTAAGGTTGCAAATCAAGCAATGAAAAGCCAGAATTGAGATTGCCTGTCCAACCTTAATTTCGCCCTCTTGTGCGTACACATTATGGTACAGTCTTTAATTACATTATCACATACTATTTTTTCCACAGGAAACCTGCCTCATTCAGTGCACAGAATGGATGGCACTCACTTAATGAGCAGTTATTCAATATTTGTTTTCTCCTTGATCAATATGTGCCCCATTCCTTATTTTACTGCACAGTACTCAAACTTTGGTCTGAAGACAGAATTACTGATTTCCTCACTAATTTTTCTATGATGCTCATTATTATAGTATCTGAGTGTTTCATAAACATTAATCTATGTTCACAAGCCCCTACATTAGATGAGTGGGTATTATTATCCTCATTTTACAGATGGGGAACTGAGACACAGAGAGATTATGGTGAAAAGTATTCACTAATTTGAGACGTAAGTACACAAGAATGGCATACTGGATCAGATTAATGGTCCATCTAGCCCAGTATCTCATCTACTGACAATTGCCAGCCCCAGATACTTCAGAAAAAGTGAACAGAACAAGGCAATTTATCAAGTGATCCATCCCCTGCTATCCGGTCCCAGCATCTGGCTGTCAGAAGTTTAGGGACACTCAAAGCATGGGGCTGCATCCCTGACCGTTGCAGCTGATGCCCATTGACGGACTTGTCCTCCTTGAACTTATCCAATTCTTTTTTGAACCCTGTTATAATTTTGGCCTTCACAACGTTCCCTGGCAATGAGATCCACAAATTGACTGTGTGTTGTGTGAAGAAGTGTTTCCTTATGCTTGTTTTAAACCTGCTACCTGTTAATTTCATCAAGTGACCCCTAGTTTTGTGTTATGTGAAGGGGCAAATAACACTTCCCTATTCACTTTCTCCACACCAGTCAAGTTTTTATAGACTTCTATCATATCCCCCTTTAGTCATCTTTTTTCTAAAATGAACAGTCCCAGTCTTTTTAATCTCTCCTCATATGGAAGCTGTTCCATACTCCTAATAATTTTTGTTGTCCTTCCCTGTACCTTTTTCAATTCTAATTTATCTTTTTTGAGATGGGGCAACTAGAACTACACACAGTATTCAAGTTGTGGATGTACCAGGGATTTATATAGAAGCTGTCATAAATATAAAGGGAAGGATAACCACCTTTCTGTATACAGTGCTATAAAAATCCCTCCTGGCCAGAGGCAACATCATGTTACCTGTAAAGGGTTAAGAAGCTCAGCTAACGGGGCTGGCACCTGACCCAAAGGACCAATAAGGGGACAAGATACTTTCAAATCTTGGGGGTGGGAGGCTTTTGTTTGTGCTCTTTGTCTACGTGGTTGTTCTCTCTTGGGACTGAGAGAGGCCAGACAGAAATCCATTTTCTCCAACCCATCCTAATCCAAGTCTCCAACATTGCAACCAGTATAGGTAAACCAGGCAAGGCGGATTAGTTTATCTTTTGTTTTACGTGAATTTTACCTGTGTTAAGAGTGTGGTTTATTCCTGTTTTCTGTAACTTGAAGGGTTTTGCCCAGAGGGGGATCCTCTGTGTTTTGCATCTGAATACCCTGTAAAGTATTTTCCATCCTGATTTTACAGAGATGATTTTTACCTTTCTTTGTTTTAATAAAATCCTTCTTTTAAAAAGCTGACTGATTTTTCCATTGTTCCAAGATCCAGGGGTTTGGATCTTTGATGATTTTGTACCCAATTGGTTAGGATATTATTCTCAAGCCTCCCCAGAAAGGGGGTGTGTAGGGCTTGGCAGGATATTTTGGGGGGGGAAGATGTCTCCAAGTGGTCTCTTTCCCTGTTCTTTGCTTAAAATGCTTGGTGGTGGCAGCATACTGTTCAAGGACAAGGCAAAGTTTGTACCTTGGGGAAGTTTTTAACCTAAGCTGGTAAGAATAAGCTTAGGGGGTCTTTCATGTGGGTCCCCACATCTGTACTTTAGAGTTCAGAGTGGGGAAGGAACCTTGACAGAGGCATTATATTTTCTGTTTCATTATCTATTTCTTTCCTAATGGTTCCTAACATTCTGTTAACTTCTGCCCATTATCCCCAAGTTTGACTTCTTCTGTGTCTGTCCCAGTCCTGTCTCTATCCCACTGTTGGCTCCTCATATCATCCCACTCTCCTCATCTAGCCAGTCCCAGTCTCCACTCATAGAATCATAGAATCATAGAATATCAGGGTTGGAAGGGACCCCAGAAGGTCATCTAGTCCAACCCCCTGCTCAAAGCAGGACCAATTCCCAGTTAAATCATCCCAGCCAGGGCTTTGTCAAGCCTGACCTTAAAAACCTCTAAGGAAGGAGATTCTACCACCTCCCTAGGTAACGCATTCCAGTGTTTCACCACCCTCTTAGTGAAAAAGTTTTTCCTAATATCCAATCTAAACCTCCCCCACTGCAACTTGAGACCATTACTCCTCGTTCTGTCATCTGCTACCATTGAGAACAGTCTAGAGCCATCCTCTTTGGAACCCCCTTTCAGGTAGTTGAAAGCAGCTATCAAATCCCCCCTCATTCTTCTCTTCTGCAAGCTAAACAATCCCAGCTCCCTCAGCCTCTCCTTATAACTCATGTGTTCCAGTCCCCTAATCATTTTTGTTGCCCTTCGCTGGACTCTCTCCAATTTATCCACATCCTTCTTGAAGTGTGGGGCCCAAAACTGGACACAGTACTCCAGATGAGGCCTCACCAATGTCGAATAGAGGGGAACGATCACGTCCCTCGATCTGCTCGCTATGCCCCTACTTATACATCCCAAAATGCCATTGGCCTTCTTGGCAACAAGGGCACACTGCTGACTCATATCCAGCTTCTCGTCCACTGTCACCCCTAGGTCCTTTTCTGCAGAACTGCTGCCTAGCCATTCGGTCCCTAGTCTGTAGCTGTGCATTGGGTTCTTCCGTCCTAAGTGCAGGACCCTGCACTTATCCTTATTGAACCTCATCAGATTCCTTTTGGCCCAATCTTCCAATTGGTCTAGGTCCTTCTGTATCCTATCCCTCCCCTCCAGCGTATCTACCACTCCTCCCAGTTTAGTATCATCCGCAAATTTGCTGAGAGTGCAATCCACACCATCCTCCAGATCATTTATGAAGATATTGAATAAAACCGGCCCCAGGACCGACCCCTGGGGCACTCCACTTGATACCGGCTGCCAACTAGACATGGAGCCATTGATCACTACCCGTTGAGCCCGACAATTTAGCCAGCTTTCTACCCACCTTATGGTGCATTCATCCAGCCCATACTTCCTTAACTTGCTGACAAGAATACTGTGGGAGACCGTGTCAAAAGCTTTGCTAAAGTCAAGAAACAATACATCCACTGCTTTCCCTTCATCCACAGAACCAGTAATCTCATCATAAAAGGCGATTAGATTAGTCAGGCATGACCTTCCCTTGGTGAATCCATGCTGGCTGTTCCTGATCACTTTCCTCTCATGCAAGTGCTTCAGGATTGATTCTTTGAGGACCTGCTCCATGATTTTTCCAGGGACTGAGGTGAGGCTGACTGGCCTGTAGTTCCCAGGATCTTCCTTCTTCCCTTTTTTAAAGATTGGCACTACATTAGCCTTTTTCCTAAGGCTCCACTCCTAAGGCTTCAGATCCCAGTTCAAGTCCTCTTCTTGGTAGCCCGTCCCAGTCCTCCACCCTATCCCATCTGGTTCCTTGTTCCCCAGTTTCCTTGCCCAGTCAACCCCAGTTCCCTCCCCACCACCACCATCTGTCTCTCTCCCCACCCAGCTCCAGCCTCTCCCTCTACCCCCACAACATTCCCTGTCCCCTCTGGCTCCCAGGCTTCCCATCCAGTCTCAGTGTCCTCACTTCCCCTACCTACTTTTCTCAGTCTCTTTGCCCAGACAAAAAACGGTTACTTACCTTCTAACTTGTTTTTCGAGATGTTTTGCTAATGTCCATTTCAATTAGGTGGGTGTGTGCTGCGTGCACAGCAGTCAGAAAGTTTTTCCCTTAACAGTATTCATCAGGTCAGCTCAGGTGCACCTTGGGGTCGTGCCTTTATGGCGCCCTGCCAACCCACTACCCCTTCAGTTCCCTCTTGCTGGCTGCTCCGACAGAGGCATAGGAGGGTGGGTATTGGAATGGACATGAACACAACACATCTCGAAGAACAGTAGTTATGAGAAGGTAAGTAACTGATTTTTCTTCTTTGAGTGCTTGTTCATGTAAATTCCAATTAGGTGATTACCAAGCCCAAGTTTTGGAGGCGAGGTTGGAGCTCAAAGGTTCCCTGACTGTAGCACTGTTCTACCAAAGGCTGCATCATCTCTGGCCTGCTCGGCAATAGCGTAATGCGAGGTAAAGGTATGTACTGATGACCACGTCGCAGCTCTGCAGATTTCCTGCATCGACATATGGGCCAGGAACGCCGCTGATGATACCTGCACCCTCATGGAGTGCACTGTAAGCGAAGTGGCAGATACCTTCGCCAGGTCGTAGCATGCCTGGATGCAGGACGTGATCCAATGAGATCCTTTGGGAAGAGACTGGAAGCCCCTTCATTCTGTCTGTTATTGCAACAAACAGCTGAATGGATTTCCAGAACGGTTTTGTTCATCGATGTAGAAGGCTAACGCCTGGCGAACATCCAACGAGTGAAGTTTTTGCTCTCTGGTGCTTGAGTGTGGCTTAGGATGGAAAACTGGGAGAAAGATGTCCTGGTTAATGTGGAACTGGGAGACAACCTTAGGGAGGAAAGCCGGATGAGGTCTGAGCTGAACCTTGTTCCAAAAGAACACATTATGGAGGCTCAGAAGTTAGTGCATTGAGCTCCGACACTCCCCTGGTCGAGGTTATTGCTACCAGGAATGCTACCTTGTGAAACAGCAAGGAACATGTCGCCAGCGGTTCAAAGGGCGGCTCCATCAGGCTGGAAAGGACCGGGTTATGGTTCCAGGCTGGAACCGGCTGTTGTATGCGAGGGTAGAGTCTGTCGAGACCCTTTAGCAAATGACTGACCATCAGGTTGGCAATGACTCACTGTCCCTGCATGCCTGGATGGAAGGCCAAGATAGTGGCCAGGTGGACCTTTACTGATGACAGGGTAAGCCCTTGCTGTTTGAGGTGGAGAAGGTAATTCAATATGACAGGTATGGATTCTAGAGTTGGAGACGGAAGGTATTGAGAAGACCAAATTGAGAATCTCTTCCATTTGACCAGGTAGGTAGCCCTAGTGGAAGGTTTCCTACTACCAAGGAGGACTTGTCTGACTGGGTCCAAACAGGCGAGCTCCATCAGATTCAGCCACAGAGCTTCCATACCATGAGGTGCAGCAATTCGAGGTTTGGGTGCTGGAGATGGCTGTGATCCTGAGTTATCAAGTTTAGGAAGAACAATAAGATGATTGGGGCTTCCACGGACATTTCCAGAAGAGAGGTGTACCAGTGCTGATGGGGCCAGGCTGGCGCTATCTATATCATCGAGGCCTCATCCTTCCAAACCTTGAGGAGCACTTTGTGAACAAGAGCTTTGGGAGGAAACGAGTACAAGAGGTGTCCCTTCCAGGGAAGGAGGAACGTGTCGCTGATGGAGCCTGGGCTCTGATTCAGCAAGGAGAAAAACTGCTGGCATTTCCTGTTGCGTTGCGTGGAGAACAAGTCTATCTGGGGAAACCCCAACTGTTGGAAGATAGTGTTTGAGACATCCAGGCATAAGGACAGCTTGTGGCCATGAAAGGATCTGCTGAGATAATCAACCAACTTGTTCTGTACTCCAGGGAGGTACGATCCCTTCAGGTGTATCAAGTGAGCTATGCAGAAGTCCCACAGTCTGTCGGCTTCCTGGCACATGAGAGAGCAGTGTGAATGCCCTTGTCTGTTTATATAAAACATAGCAGTTGTATTGTCCATCATGACCAATATACACTTTCCTTTTAGATGAACTTGGAATGTTTGGCATGCTAGATGGACTGCTCTCAGATCCCTGACATTGATGTGAAGGGAGAGCTCCACCTGAGACCAGAGGCCCTGTGTCCTGAGGTCTCCCAAGTGTGCACCCCTCCCCAACGCTGATGTGTCCGTCACTAGTGAGAGGGCTGGCTGTGGTCTGGCGAAGGGAACCCCTGCACACACCGCCTGTGGGTTGAGCCATCACAGGAGGGAGTTGAGGTCAGGATGAGGTAGAGTGAGGATCTTGTCTAGACTGTCCCAAACTGGTTGATACACCAAGGCCAGTCACACCTGAAGAGGTCAGAGTCTCAACCTGGCGTGCTGTACTACATAGGTACAAGTGGCCATGTGTCCCAGAAGCTTTACGCAATTCCTTGCAGTGGTGGTAGGGAACTGCCTGAGGCTTTGAATGATGTTGCCCAGAGACCAGAATTGTGATTCTGGGAGGTACGCCCTGGTCTGTGTAGAGTCCAATATCGCCCCTTTAAACTCTATCCGCTGCATGGGGAATAAGGTTGACTTTTGTACTTTCAGAAGAAGGCCCAGGTCATCAAAAGTAGCCCTTATGAAGCTCAGTTGTGCCTCCGCTTGAGCCCTGGAGAGGCCCTTGATTAGCAGGCTCATCGAGGTCCATAAACACTTGCACACGACGCTTGCATAGGAACACAACCACAAATGCCATGCACTTGGTAAACACTCAAGGAGCTGCTGACAGGCTGAATGGGAGGACTGTGAACTGGTAATGATCGCGGTTCATCACGAACCTGAGGTACCTTCTGTGGGATGGTACGATTGAAATATGAAAGTAAACATCCTTCAACTTGAGGGCGGCATACCAGTCCCCTGGATCCAAGGAAGGGATAATGGAGGCCAAAGAGACCATGTGGAATGTCAGTTTCTTCATGAACTTATAGATTCATGAACTTGTTGAGATGTTGCAGGTCTAGGATGGGCCTGAGGCCGCCTTTGGCTTTCGGTATTAGGAAATACTGGGAATAGAAGCCCTGGCTCCTCAGCTCCTGAGGAACCTCTTCCACTGCCCCCAGCATTAGGAGTGAGTGCACGTCCTGCACAAGGAGTTGCTCAAGAGAATGGGGATGGGAGGGCAGAAGGGCAGAGAACTGAAGGAAGTAACCCCTTTCTACAATGCAGAGAACCCAGAAATCCGATGTAATATGGGCCCACGCAGGATAGGGGACATTTGGCTCAAGAAGGTAAGGCAGGATGGATCCAGTGTCCAGACTGGTGCATTGCCCCCCCCGGCGCATCTTCAAAAGTTCTGCTTCCAGCCAGAGGACTGCTTTGTCTGACCAGAGCCCTGGCCTGATGAAGGGTGACACCCCTTTCTATTATTTCTATTCCATCTATAGGAGAAGCCTTGCCTATTTTGCAGCTGGTAAAAACGCGGCGGGGGCTGTGGCTTAAAGTGTTTCCTTTGATTAGCTGAAGTACAGAGGCCAAGGGACTTGAAAGTGGCCCTTGAGTCCTTCAGGCTATGAAGCTGGGAATCTGTTTCCTTGGAAAACAGGGCTGAACCCTCAAAGGGGATATCTTGTGTTGTCTGCTGGATGTTGTAAGGAAGTCCAGAGACCTGCAGCCAGGAGCTCCTTCTCATGGCTATCCCAGAGGCCATAGTGCAGGATGGCGAGTCAGCCACATCAAAGGTTGCCAGCAGCGAAGCACAGGCAACCAGTTTCCCTTCCTCCATGAGTGAGGAAAACTCAACCCTAGAGTCCTCTGATAACAGCTCTCCGAACTTGGCCATAGCTCTACAGGTGTTGTAGTTGTACCTGCTGAGGATGGCCTGGTGGTTAGATATATAGAGCTAGAGCCACCCCAGTCAAATAAATTTTCCTCCCAAAGAGGTCCAATTTTTTTGCTTCCCAATTTTTTGAGGACAGGCTGTGGAAGCTTTGGAGCTCCCTCTCCTTCACTGCGGCCACCACTAGGGAGTCTGGCAGGGGGAGAGTATAGAGATCTCGTAGCCTCTAGAGGGAATAAAGTATTTCCACTTACTTCTCTTTGCTGTTGGTGGCAAAAAGGCAGGGGTCTGCCAGAGAGTTATAGTGGTGTCACTAATTGTTTTAATAAGTGGCAGAGCAACGCAGGAGGGGCCCAAAGGGGTGACCATGTCAACCATAGAGTACGATGTCTCCACCACCTCCTCAGTCTGGATTGCCAAGTTCTGTGCTACCTTCCTGAGAAGTTGTTGGAGCACTCTGCTGTTCTCCAGGGCACAGGACGTCAACATTCTGGCCACCGCCTCATCAGACGAGGACGAGGCCCTAGCTACAAGTGGGTCCTGTTCCCTGGCCTCAGCGCTGAGGCGATCTTGGGTGCTCTGTGTTCCGATGCAGCCCCAGGTGCTGGAGTTGGCGCAGTCGATGCTGACTATGTCGGTGCTGGCGTAGTTGATGTGGATGCTAGTATTGGAGTTGGTGGTGTCAGTGCAAATGCGGCGATGCCAGGTGTGTCGGCGCTGGTGCGGTAAGACCCTGGTCCCATTGGGATAGTGGAGGAGCAAAGGTGGCTGACGCCATGGAAGCCAACCCCCAGTAGGACTGTCAAGGCTGCTTCCCCACTCTGGCACTTCGAGTGCAGAAGGCAGGCACCCGCAAGGACTCTAAAAATTAATATTTGTCACTCCAGGCTTGTATTAAACTCCCAAGTTTACAGCTTTTCTCTGACCTTGGATTGGTAGATGCTGCCACCACCCAAGTGCAAAACCCCTTTGAAAACCCAGGAAGGCGCACTTGGGAATTCCTTCCTGTGGGGTACTCGCAAGCCCTTTCACCCCCACCCTCTGGGGAAGAGCTGAGAAAGAAAAGAAAAAAAAAGAAAATCAGCTGCTGCCACCAGCTAATTAAAAATGTGCACAAACCTCTTAAGGCACAAAAATCCAATTCTTAAATTTTATTAATAAAAAAAAGAAGAAAATACATCTGGGAACTTAGGCTTAGGGGCCCTAGGGATAGTGGTAAACCACTTGAACTAGCGGTTCCTTCCCCTGGGCTACTTCGCTCTCCTGCCCTTCAGCTTGTGGGGCTTCCTGCCCTCCCTCTGCACAAACCAGGTGTCCCTTACCTAGGGTCTTGGTCTTCTTAGCCCACCGCAGCACTTCTCCAAACTCTCCTCTGCTTCCCTCCAAACTGCTCTCTACTCCAGCATCAATCCACTCTACTTCAACTCCTCCAAACTGCTCTCTGCTCCAACACCAAACCACTCTGCTTCAACTCCTCCTCTTGTCTGATTGAAGCAGCAGGCTTTTATCAGGTGACTGGCTTCAGGTGCTCTAATTGGCTTCAGGTGCTTTAATTAATCTATAGCAAACTTTCTTCCCTATACAGGGAATAAGGCTCCTTTCTAACACTCTCCTGCTGCCCTCTGGCCATGCTGTATTACACCATAAAGAAATAAAAGGGATAAACCTAATCACATCTTTCTAGACATTTCCTGATCCACTTACATATCTGGGGTTTTAGATGAGTAGTTTCTAGGTATGATACTGATGATTTTTCATACCTGGCCCAAGCTTCTCACAGCATAACTGCTCCCTGTCTGCCTCTCCCTGAGAACAACAACAGACAGACAAAAGGGGAGTCTTGTTTCAATTTTAAAAAGTTCTGGCCTTCCCATTGGCTCTTTTGGCCTGGTGCCCACTCACTTCCTTTTACCTATGCATAGCAGTGAGATTTTTTAACCCTTTACAGGTAGAGCAATTAGAGAACAGCTACTAAGAGGGATTTTATGGCTGGCTGGGTGTCCATAAAAGGGAGCTACCCCCACCCCCCTTCATTTACTACAAGCACTGTTGGCTCTGGCGGAAAGCCTAGGGGGTCCAAGAAGGCCACTGAGCAGGGGATTGCTACTGACTCAGCCACTGTGCCGGCTGAAGGTGGTGTCTCCACCTGTCTGATATGGAGCTCCTGCTCTTCCTGGCTCTAGATTGGAAGGACTCCACTTCCGACTCCAAACTCCATATAGGAAGACCAGGGAGGAGTGGTGCCTCTTGGTGCTGAAGAGCGGCATCTAGGGCTAGAGGACCGGTGCACCTACCCCGCATGTGCACTTGTTGATGACACCGGAGACCAGGGTCGAGGGGATGGCGACCATTGCAGAATCATTGTTGATTTGCCCCTGGATGGCACAGGGGGTCTCACTGGTGCCGCTGAGACCGACATGAGCGTCCTGTCCCGTCTCGGGGGGGAGGGGAGGAGGCAGTGCCGTGAGGGTGATAAGATCTCTCTCTGCCTCAAATGCCTCAGATGAGGATGGCATCCGTAGATCACAGCCCTCACTGACTGGTGAAAGATGGGGGCCCAGACTTGACTGGTCACGTGTAAGGCCAGGAGTCAATGTGAACCTTGAAGCTGAAGTTGCGTGGCCTGATACAGGTCTCATGGCTGCGGGCTCCATTTGCGCCGGTCTGGGCATAGGGGAGCGACCCATTTTGGGTCTCTTTTTCTTATGAGTCACCGGTAAATGTGAGTGGTGCCAGCCCCGGTCCTGTCGGTGCTGAGGGTCTCTACTCAAGTCCTTCCTCTGAGCCGATTCGTGTGCCAGCAGTGCGAATGTGCTCCACACCGATCATGAGATGCTTGGGGTTGCTCTGCTGAACCAGGGTCCGATTGCGGACAGAGAGTTCCCTTTATGAGGATTAACTTGAAGCTCTGATCTCTCTCCTTCTGTGTCCTCGGATGGAAACTCCTGCAAATTTTGCAGCATTCTTTTTGATGAGCTTCCCCTAAATACTTTAAACAAGAAGAATGGAGGTTGCTCTTGGGCATAAGCTTGCCACAAGCTGCCAGGGTTTAAAACCTGGAGACCGAGGCATGCAACAGTACTGGGAAGAAGGGGGGGAATCCCCTACATGAAACTTATATGTAAAAACTACTAACTACTATGTAAACTAACTAACTATATACAAGAATGAAAATTCAACTGCTAGAGAGATTGCTGAAGCAAGAGAAATGAGTGTTCCAGCTAACTGTCACAGGCAGTAAGAAGGAACTGAGCAGGTGGCGGGTTGGCAGGGCTCTATATCCAGAGCCATAAAGACGTAACCCCAGGGGCTGCCTCAGCCAACTTGATGGATACTGCTAGGAGAAAAACTTTCTGGCTGCCGAGTATGCGGTGCGTACACACCTAATTGGAATTGACAGGAACAAGCACTGAAGAATCGTAGTTCTTCCCCACATACTAATTCCTTGTCTGGATCTTCTCCTCTCCCTACCATGCCCTTTACCCCATTCCACTGGTTATCAGTCCCCTCCCCAACTCCGCAACCAATCTCAGTTTCCTCCACCCAGTCTCTGTCTCCCCCACCTCAACCTCCCTTGCTTCCATACTTAGTCTCTACCTCCCTGCCATCCTCCAGTCAAAGTCTCCAACACCTAGGCTCCTTATCATCATCTACTCCCCTGACCCTCCCATGCAACACTCTCGGTCTGGTTCTTATCCCTTTGCATTAGAAGTTCATTGCCTTCTCTTCCACACTGCCTAGGTATCATCCAGGGTGTCACTGAGAGCACAGGAAAGACAAGTGCCCTGAATTCAGTTCCAGTGCCCAGCTCCACCATGCAGCAACTGGAAGCTATGACAGGGAGTCTGGCTTCACCCCTATAGCCCTGGGCTATATGGAGTATGTACAGTTTCTCTGTGGGGATGGTGCATGTGCAGTCTGGCATGTGCTAGGAGCTGAGAGAGGCTTGAGTATGCTCAGTGAGGATCGAATCTTCAGAGATTTTATCTGTTAAGCTCTAGCATGTCCGAACATGTGCAAACTGTGATTTTTCAGAGGCTTAGAACTTGGCCAAATCTGGGCAAATTTTCACTGGGATGGCAAAAGGCACAGCCTTGACACTGCCAAATTTCAAGTCCTTGTTCCAAGGCATGACGGTACTGGTGCTTTCCAAAGAAAATGTTGCCAGAATATTTTTAACATTGAAAAACAACATTTTATTTAGCCTTATTCTCATAAACAACTGAACCATGTAGGCTGAAATATTTTGAAAAATTCATCCTTAAGTGGACATGTAGCATAGAAAATTTCAGCTGGAGCAGTTAGTCTGGGAAAGTTATAATTAACTGAAAACAGGGTCTTATAAGGGGAAGTGTTGGGCATGCTTGATAATAGGCATTGCCATATCCTGCCTATAATATATTGTTTTCTCATAACCATAGCCAATGAAATATGCAACATCATTTGGCAAATAAACTTATATTAGGATCATTTTCTGGAAATTATCATATAATTAGAGTCTGTATTAAAGCCCAAACACAAAGGGGTAGAGATAAGGTTTCACAGCTTGCAAGGTCAGATCATTTAGTCTGAGCTCCTGTATAACACAGGCCAGAGAACTGCCCTAAAATAATTCCTAGAGTATATCTTTTAGAAAAACATCCAATCTTGATTTAAAAAGTGGTGGGAATGGAAAATCCACCACAACCCTTGGTAAATTTGTTCCAGTGGTTAATCATTCTCATTGTTAAAAATGTATGCGTTATTTTCAGTCTGAATTTGTTTAGCTTCAGCTACCAGCCAGTGGATCATTTTATACCCTTTTCTGATAGATTGAAAAGCCCACTACTAAATATTTGTTCTCCATGTAACTACTTATAAACTGTGATCAAGTCACCCCCTAACGTTATCTTTGTTAAGCTAAATAAATTGAGTTTCTTCAGTCTATTGTTATAAGGCAGGTTTTCTAATCCTTTAATCATTCTTGCAACTCTTCTCTGAACCCTCTACAACCCTGAACAACCTTCTTGAATTTTGGGCAACAGCACTGGACACAGGATTCCAACAGTGGTTGCACCGTGCCAAAGACAGAGGTAAAATAACCTCTCAAGATTCCCCTGTTCATGCATCCAAGGATCCCATTAGCTCTTTTGGCCACAGCCTCACACTGGGAGCTCATGTTCAGCTGATTATTCACCATGACCCCCAAATCTTTTTCAGAGTCACTACTTCCCAGGAGAGAGTCCCGCTCTGATAAGTATGGCCTATATTCTTTGTTCCTAGATGTATACGTTTATATGTAGCTGTAGTAAAATCCATATTGTTTGCGTGTGCCCAACATACCAAGTGGATTGCTCTCTGAATCAGTGACCTGTCCTCTTCATTATTTATCATTCGCCCAATTTTTATGTCTTCTGCAAACTTTATCAGTGATGATTTTGTTTTCTTCCAGGTCATTGCATGGATTACTTTAATTATTGCATTGCCTAACATTTGAGTGCTTCATTTTGCAACCTCAATGTTCTTTTAATGTAGCTTTTTGTATGGAATTGGTATTTGTTCCACAGTGGTGGTGATAGCCATGTGATAAATTATATTACCATGCATCTTTGACTACCTCTCTTGAACTCTGCCCACTAATCCACTTCCACCAGGACTATTTCAAATATTTCAGTTCTGTAGGCAGACTCAAACAGATGCCATTTTTAAAAAAAGCCTCTCACAAAAGCATCTCCTTTCTTTCTGCCAACCAACCCCTCTTTCACACTGAGGAATTTCCCCAGCAGTAGCTCAGAGTCAGAATTTTAGGTGGGGCATTTGCCTACAAACTGAAAATACCTTTCAGGGCTGCCAGGCTGTTCAGAAAAGTCCTGGTACTAGAATGGGCACTACATCATTTGGGGCACAAAAGCAACTCCAGGAATAGACTCTTCTCTATACAGAAGAGCTATTTTGTTAATTTAAACAACTGTGGGTGAAACACAGAACTGGAATGACTGTAAAGTTATTTTCTCATCTGCTGAATGGAGCAGTGCCCAAGGCACCCCAATGGTAGAGTCTTTACTGAATTTCCCCTAAAATTACACTGATCTGAGGATTGCAGTCTTGTTGTAAGTACAAAGAAGTGTTGGTCTAATCAAAGGTATTACCTCACCCACCTTGCCTCACTAATCTCAAGTATAGTAAGAGCAATATTAAAATCCTGGCCCAGTGACAGATTTCAAGTCTTATATCTTGCAAGCCATCAGACTATAAATGGTTGCAATATCTCACTGGAGAGCTGGGAATCCCCCTTTCCAGCAGTGTAAAGCATTTATTTCTAGCAGATTTGTTATACAGAATTATTTTAGATCATTTTTAGAGTGTTCTGAAATGTATTAGTTATTTTTCTCTCCCTTTGAGGCCTGAAGATACTACTTCATACATCTGATGAAGTGGGTTCTAGCCCACGAAAGCTTATGCCCAAATAAATTTTTTAGTCTCTAAGGTGCCACAAGGACTCCTAATTTTTTTTAACATACAGAAGCCTTTTGTGAGATGGCCTCATGATATTAACATACAGTAGCCTTTTGTGAGATGTACAAAAAACAGTAATTTTTTTAAAAACAAAGAAAGCTCTCTGAACATTTCTAATACCGTTTTTGGGAAATGTGTGGCATATATGCAATACATGATGGCATATTATGGTATGAAGGTCTTAATGATTATTGGTACTTGTTTTGAATGTATTGCAAATCTATGATGATCCCAAACTCCTGCCAGTAAGGCCACTCTTATTCCACACCATACCGTGACACCGCCAAAACAGACATGCACATGCTAAGACATCTGTAGTCATCCATTACAAGAGACATACAAAGACAGAAAGCAGTAAAAACAAAGATGGTTCTTTACTTGGTTTCATAGTTCCAGATGCGTACAGATCTGTCCAGGGAACAGGTAGCAACGAGAGGCTTACGGATACAGATGTCCAGTCCAGTGATGGCAGCAGAATGTAATGGGAAATTCAGATACTCAAAGTGAGCTGGTTCCCCCTAGAGAAGAGTCACAGAAAATTAAACACCCAGAAAAAAATCATATTGGCTTAGACTGATCAAGAGACAGTAAGCAAAGGACAATGATAAGCAGTAAGCAAAGGAAATGAATGGAATTGGGGAGAGGTATCTTGTGTAGTACTCGACTAAAAAAGCACCAGAAATTTAAAATAGGGAATAATGGTGTTAGGTACATTCTTATTTGGCATCTTTACTACTGATATGGAAGAGTGATGGGATTCAGACACAATACTATATTGTGAAGATTTGTGCACATTAGCAAGTACAGAAAAATAATGCACAAGGGCCTAAAAAGACATGAACAACAACAAAAATGAAAACTGACCTGGAAGATGGCATTTAATGCATATAAGGAAAAATAATCTGAAAAGCAGATACTGAATGGGAAGTAGAAACCTGGGAAGCAAATTAGATAGGAGTTTGCAGTATGATATAGCGGGGGCGGGGGGTGAGGAGAGAAGAAGCCAGTGAGGTTTTGGACTGCATACACAAAAGTATGCCATCATGGAACAGTCCCTATCTGTACAGATGCTCTAGTATGACTCACCTGGAATAAGTATTTAATTCCATCTAGGCATTTATACCAGATTTATCCCCCAGCTCAAGACAATGAGAGTTCTGTCCTTAATTAGCTTGTAAAAGTTCTTTAGTGCAGGAACTATCTTCAACTGCACGTTTGTGCCCAACACATTGGGATTCTGATTTTGACTAAGACTTCTATGTGCTACCATAATATGAATACTACTACTTCCAAATATAATAATCACATGACAGATTCTCAGCTTTAACATCATATTAAAGATTTTTGCATATTAAATTTATTAAACATATACACAGAGCACTTCTCTGCACTACAAGGATAGGATGGGTTCAGTGTCTCACAGGTGGATTTTACAAAAACCTTCCACAGAAAGTGACACTGGAAACCAAGTGCCTTGCTTATATATCGCTTACTGAGTGTTGTGCTTAAAGAATGGTGATCAAATTGAACTTACCTTAATTATCTCAGTTGAGGACATGGTAAAGATGTAGAGCTGATTTTTATTTGTGCTAATGAGTAGCGTTTCCTCTGAGGGACTAAAACACATGCACATAACATCCTGCTTGTCTGACTGATTTGGGTCACTGGTGCGCTGATCCTGGGGAATCTACACAGCAAACCAGACCCATTAGACTATTTCAAATCTCAGTACTCCACATAGCACACACACTTGCAGCGTAATTCTGCTTTGGTAGGGATATGCTTAGAAATCAATTGACTCTAAAGAAGCAGGTGCCTTACCTATACAAAGACAGCAATGCAGACAAGGTGACCCAGATGGAATTTTCCATCTTTAATAGCTATAATTTCAGAACACGTTTTCAACATTTGTCTTAATAGATGTATCACATACAAAAAACGGCAACAAAAGAACACAAAGCGAAGTCAAGCATTCAAGTTAGGAAATGGTAGAATTACGGTTGTCCATGAAAGAACAGTTCCTTACCTTACAGTACTTGCACTTCTTTGAAATGACATGGACTCCAGTCCTAGTGATCATGTTTCCTATGTGCATAGATCCTTTTGGCCAGCAGTGACCATTGGGGATGCACCTGTGCCCCAGTTCTCCTAGTGCTCTCCTACCCAAGGGAATAAAGAGCAGAGTGGGCACAACCAGCTCCTTCACCACTACAGAATATAAGAGGGGTAGGACTCTGTAGTAGGGGGAAGGAAAGCAGGTCATGGAATCCATGCGGACAATATATCTCAAAGAATCACAATTACTGTAAGGTAAGTAACCATTTAGTCTTCGAATGATTGTCCACATGCATTCCACTCTTGGTGACTTACAAGCAGTCATCAGTTTGCTTGAAGGTGGTGTGATGCTGGCAGGCCAGGGGCCAGCTCTTGCCAAGACTGCAGACATTAGCTAAGAAAAAACAGTTACTCACCTCGAAACTGTTGTTCTTCGAGATGTGTTGTTCATGTCCACTCCAATCAGGTGTGTGCGCATGCACATGCACAGCAGCCGGAAGATTTTTCCCCTAGCAATATCCGTTGGTCCCCCTGGAGTGGCGCCATCATGGCGCTCAATATAGGGCCCTACTGACCCACCACCCCCTCAGTTCCTTCTTGCTGGCTACTCCAACAGAGGAGTAGGTGGGTGGATATTGGAATGGACATGAACAACACATATCGAAGAGCAGTTACGAGAAGGTGAGTAACCGTTTTTTCTCCTTCGAGTGCTTGTTCATGTCAATTCCAATCAGGTGACTCCCAAGTCTAAGATCAGGAGGCGGAGTCGGAGCTTTCCACTGACTATAGCACTGCTCTACCAAAGGCCGCATCATCTCTGGCCTGCTGGGTAATTGCATAATTCGCAGTGAAAGTATGTATGGAGGACCATGTCACCGCTCTGCATATTTCCTGGGTCGGAACTTGTGCCAGGAACACTGCTGAAAAAGTCTGCGCCCTAGTGGAGTGCGCTGTGAGCGGAGGGGCAAGCACCTCTGCCAGGTTATAGCATTCATGGATGCAGGACATGATCCACGAGGAAATTCATTCATGAGGAAGACCCTTCATCCTGTCTGCCACAACCACAAACAATTGAATGGACTTCCTAAATGGTTTCGTTCTTTCAATGTAAAAGGCTAGCGCTCTGCGGACAACCAGTGAGTGGAAACTCTGCTCCCTGCCGTTCGAGTGCGGCTTAGGAAAGAACACTGGGAGGAAGATGTCCTGGTTGATGTGAAACTGGAAGACAACCTTCAGGAGGAAAGCTGGATGTGGCCTGTGCTGAACCTTGTCCTTATAGAACTCAGTGTAAGGGGGCTCTGATGTTAGGGCCTTGAGCTCAGACACCCTCCTCCTGGCTGAGGTTATCGCTACCAGAAACACCATCTTGTATGACAGGTAGAGCAGGGAACAAGTCACCAGCGGTTCGAAGGGCAGACCCATCAATTTGGAAAGGACCAGATTGAGGTCCCAAGTTGGGGCCAGTTGTCGGATGTGTGGATATAGCCTGTTGAGACCTTTCAGGAAACGGCTGACCATAGGGTTGGCAAACACCGACTGGCCCTCTGAGCCTGGATGGAAGGCAGAGATGGTGGTCAAGTGAACCGTTATTGATGACCTGCACAGCCCCTGCTGCTTGAGATGGAGAAGGTAGGCTCTCTGCACAGGTACTACTGTGGAGAAGGATTTGGAAGAGCCCTCTGAGGGAAGGGTTCAGAAGGAGACCCCATCAGCTGGAAGGCATGGGATGCATTGTCCTAGGGATGGTGGCTCCATGACCACCATTCCCAAGAGGAGGAGACGGGTGGTGGTGACCGGGAACTCCCTCCTAAGGGGGACAGAGTCACCTGTCTGCCGACCAGACCGGGAAACTCAAGAAGTGTGCTGCTTGCCTGGAGCTAGAATGCAGGATGTGACCGAGTGTCTGCCGAGACTGATCAAGAATTCGGACTGCTACCCCTTCCTACTTTTCCACATGGACACCAAAAATACTGCCAAGAATGACCTTGAGTGGATCACCGCAGACTACTTGGCTCTGGGAAGAAGGATAAAGGAGTTTGAAGCGCAAGTTGTGTTCTTGTCCATCCTCCCTGTTGAAGGAAAAGGCTCAGGTAGGAACCATTGAATTGTGAAGGTGAATGTGTGGTCATGCAGGTGGTGTTGGAGAGAAGGCTTTGGATTCTTCAACCATGGAATGTTGTTCCGGGAAGAAGGATTGCTAGGAAGAGATGGGATCCACCTAACGAAGAGAGGGAAGAGCATCTTTGCAGGCAAGCCTGCTAAACTAGTGAGGAGGGCTTTAAACTAGGTTCGCCGGGGGATGGTGACCTAAGCCCAGAGGTCAGTGGGGAAGTGGGATACCAGGAGGAAACACAAGGAGGAGGGTACAAAATGGGAAGCCTCCTGATTCATAGTGAGAAAGTAGGGCAATCAGCTAGTTATCTTAAGTGCATGTACACGAACGCAAGAAGCCTGGGAAACAAGTGGGAAGAATTGGAAGTCCTGCCACAATCAAGGAACTATGATTGATTGGAATAACAGAAACTTGGTGGGGCAATTCACATGACTGGAGCACTGTCATGGATGGGTATAAAGTTTTCAGGAAGGACAAGGATGGGAGGAAAGGTGGAGGAGTTGCATTTTATGTAAGAGAACGGTATGATTGCTCAGAGCTCCAGTATGAAACTGGAGAAAAGCCTGTTGAGAGTATATGGGTTAAGTTTACAGGCAAGAGCAACAAGCGTGATGTTGTGGTGGGTGTGTGCTATGGACCACCGAATCAGAAGGATAAGGTAGATGAGGCTTTTTTCGGACAACTAACTGAAGTTTCCAGATCACAGGCCCTGGTTCTAATGGGGGACTTCAATCACCCTGACATCTGTTGGGAGAGCAATACAGCAATGCACAGACAATCCAGGAAGTTTTTGGAGAGTGTTGGGGACAACTTCCTGGTACAAGTGCTGGGGGAACCAACTAGGGGCTGTACTCCTCTTGACCTGCTGCTCACAAACAGGGATGACTCGGTAGGGGAAGTAGAAGTGGGTGGCAACCTAGGCAGCAGTGACCATGAGATGGTTGAGTTCAGGATCCTGACAAAAGGAAGAAAGGAGAATAACAAATAAGGACCCTAGACTTCAAAAAAGCAGACTTAGACTCCCTTAGGGAACTGATGGGCAAGATCCCCTGGGAGGCTAATATGAGGGGGAAAGGAGTCCAGGAGAGCTGGCTGTATTTTAAAGAAGCCTTATTGAGGGTGCAGAAACAAACCATACCGATGTGCAGAAATAATAGCAAATTATGGCAGGCGACCAGCTTGGCTTAACAGTGAAATCTTCAGGGAGCTTAAACTGAAAAAGGAAACTTACAAGAAGTGGAAATTTGGACAGATGACTAGGGAGGAGTATAAAAATATTGCTAGAGCATTGCAGGGTTGTAATCAGGAAGGCCTGATTACATAGACAATCCAGGAAGTTTTTGGAAAGCGTAGGGGACAATTTCCTGGTGCAAGTGCTAGAGGAGCCAACTGGGGGGGAGCTTTTCTTGACCTGCTGCTCACAAACCGGGAAGAATTAGTAGGGGAAGCAAAAGTGGATGGGAATCTGGGAGGCAGTGACCATGAGTTGGTTGAGTTCAGGATCCTGACACAGGGAAGAAAGGTAAGTAGCAGGATACGGACCCTGGACTTCAGGAAAGCAGACTTCGACTCCCTCAGGGAACGGATGGATAGGATCCCCTGGGGGACTAACATGAAGGGGAAAGGAGTCCAGGAGAGCTGGCTGTATTTCAAGGAATCCCTGTTGAGGTTACAGGGACAAACCATCCCGATGTGTCGAAAGAATAGTAAATATGGCAGGCGACCAGCTTGGCTTAACGGTGAAATCCTAGCAGATCTTAAACATAAAAAAGAAGCTTACAAGAAGTGGAAGGTTGGACATATGACCAGGGAAGAGTATAAAAATATTGCTCGGGCATGTAGGAATGAAATCAGGAGGGCCAAATCACACCTGGGGCTGCAGCTAGCGAGAGATGTTAAGAGTAACAAGAAGGGTTTCTTCAGGTATGTTGGCAACAAGAAGAAAGCCAAGGAAAGTCTGGGCCCCTTAATGAATGAGGGAGGCAACCCAGTGACAGAGGATGTGGAAAAAGCTAATGTACTCAATGCTTTTTTTGCCTCTGTCTTCACGAACAAGGACAAATTGGAGGATTGGGCCAAAAGAAATCTGATGAGGTTCAATAAGGATAAGTGCAGGGTCCTGCACTTAGGACGGAAGAACCCAATGCACAGCTACAGACTAGGGACCGAATGGCTAGGCAGCAGTTCTGTGGAAAAGGACCTAGGGGTGACAGTGGACGAGAAGCTGGATATGAGTCAGCAGTGTGCCCTTGTTGCCAAGAAGGCCAATGGCATTTTGGGATGTATAAGTAGGGGCATAGCGAGCAGATCGAGGGACGTGATCGTCCCCCTCTATTCGACATTGGTGAGTACTCATCTGGAGTACTGTCTCCAGTTTTAGGCCCCACACTACAAGAAGGATGTGGATAAATTGGAAAGAGTCCAGCGAAGGGCATCTAAAATGATTAGGGGTCTGGAACACATGACTTATGAGGAGAGGCTGAGGGAACTGGGATTGTTTAGTCTGCAGAAGAGAAGAATGAGGGGGGATTTGATAGCTGCTTTCAACTACCTGAGAGGTGGTTCCAGAGTGGATGGTTCTAGACTATTCTCAGTGGTAGAAGAGGACAGAACAAGGAGTAATGGTCTCAAGTTGCAGTGGGGGAGGTTTAGGTTGGATATTAGGAAAAACTTTTTCACTAGGAGGGTGGTGAAACACTGGAATGCGTTACCTAGGGAGGTGGTGGAATCTCCTTCCTTAGAAGTTTTTAAGGTCAGGCTTGACAAAGCCCTGGCTGGGATGATTTAATTGGGGATTGGTCCTGCTTTGAGCAGGGGGTTGGACTAGATGACCTCCTGAGGTCCCTTCCAACCCTGATATTCTATGATTCTAAGGCCAAGGAACAACTGGAGTTGCAGCTAGCAAGGGATGTGAAGGGTAACAAATGGGGGAGGCAACCCATTGGTGCCAGCGCCGGAGCACCCACAGGGAAAAATTGGTGGGTGCAGAGCACCTACCGGCAGCTCCCTGCCCGTCCCAGTTCACCTCCGCCTCCGCTCCACCTCCTCCCCTGAGCAGGCTGCCATGTCCTGCTTCTCCCCCTCCATCCCAGTGCTTGCACCGTGAAACAGCTGTTTTGTGCGGCAAGCCTGGGAGGGCGGGAGGAGGGAGGAGGAAGAACGTGGCGTGCTTGGGAAAGAGGTGGGGCCAGGACGGAGATTTGGGGACGGATCCAATAGGGGCAGGGAGGGGGTGGAGTCGGGAGGGGTGGCGCGAGCACCCACCGGCGCCAACGAAAGTTCGCGACTGTAAGGCAACCTAGTGACAGATGATGTGGAAAAAGCTGAAATACTCAATGATTTTTTGCCTCGGTCTTCACAGACAAGGTCAGACTGCTGCACTGGGCACAGTATGGGGAGGAGGTGAGCAGCCCTCAGTGGTGAAAGAACAGGTTAAGGACTATTTAGAAAACCTGGACATGCACAAGCCCATGGGTCCAGATCTAATGCATCCAAGGGTGCTGAGGGAGTTGGCTGATGTGATTGCAGAGCCATTGGCCATTATCTTTAAAAATTCGTGGTTACCAGGGGAGGTCCCTGACGATTAGAAAAAAGGCAAATATAGTGCCCATCTTTAAAAAAGGGAAGAAAGAGAATCCGGGGAACTACAGACCAGTCAGCCTCACTTCAGTCCCCAGCAAAATCATGGAGCAGGTCCTCAAGGAATCCATTTTGAAGCACTTGGAAGAGAGGAAGGTGATCAGGAACAGTCAACATGGATTCATCAAGGGCAAGTCATGCCTGACAAACCTGATTGCCTTCTATGATGAGATAAGTGGCTCTGTGGATATGGGGAAAGCAGTGGATGTGATATATCTTGACTTTAGCAAAACTTTTGATACAGTCTCCCACGGTATTCTTCCCAGCAAGTTAAAGAAGTATGGCTTGGATGAATGGACTATAAGGTGGACAGAAAGCTGGCTAGATTGTCGGGCTCAACGGGTAGTGATCAATGGCTCCATGTCTAGTTGGCAGCTGGTATCAAGCGGAGTGCCACAGGGGTTGGTCCTGGGGCTGGTTTTGTTCAACATCTTTATTAATGATCTGGATGGTGGGATGAATTGCATCCTCAGCAAATTCGCAGATGACACTAAACTCAGGGGAGAGGTAGATATGCTGAAGGGTAGGGATGGGGTCCAGAGTGACCTAGACAAATTGGAGGATTGGGCCAAAAGAAATTTGATGAGGTTCAACAAGGACAAATGCAGAGTCCTGCACTTAGGAAGGAAGAATCCCATACACTGCTACAGGCTGGGGACTGACTGCCTAAGCAGCAGTTCTGCGGAAAAGGACCTGGGGATTACAGTGGACGAGAAGCTGGATATGTGTCAGCAGCGTGCCCTTGTTGCCAAGAAGGCCAACAGCATATTGGCGTGTATTAGTAGGTGCACTGCCAGCAGATAGAGGGAATTGATCGTTCCCCTCTATTCGGCACTGGTGAGGCTACACCTGGAGTATTGCGTCCAGTTTTGTTGCCCGCACTACAGAAAGGAGGTAGACAAATTGGAGAGAGTCCAGTGGAGGGCAACGAAAATGATTAGCGGACTGGGGCACATGACTTACGAGGAGAGGCTGAGGGAACTGGGGTGATTTAGTCTGCAGAAGAGAAGAGAGAGGGGGGATTTGTTAGCAGCCTTCAATTACCTGATGGGAGGTTCCAAAGAGGATGGAGTTAGGCTGTTCTCAGTGGTGGCAGATGACAGAACAAGAAACAATGGTCTCAAGTTGCAGTGGGGGAGGTCTAGTTGGATATTAGAAAACACTATTTCACTAGGAGGGTGGTGAAGCACTGGAATGGGTTACCTAGGGAGGTTGTGGAATCTCCATCCTTAGAGGTTTCTTAAGCCCGACTTGACAAAGCCCTGGCGGGGATGATTTAGTTGGTGTTGGTCCTACTTTGAGCAGGGGATTGGACTAGATGACCTCCTGAGATCTCTTCCAACCGTAATATTCTATGATTCTAAGGTAGCCCAGAATGAGTGGTATAGAGGTGAATGCTGGGGACAAATGATACTGCACTCACCAGTTTGAGAATCTCTTCTACTTGGCAAGGTAGGTAGCCCTGTTGGAGGGTTTCCTACTGCCAAGGAGAAATTGTCTAACTGGGTCCGAGCAGGAAAGCTCCATGGGATTCAGCCATGGAGCTTCCATGTTGTGAGGTGCAACGTCTCAAGATTTGGGTGCTGGAGACGGCCGTGATCCTGAGTTATTAAGTCTGGGAGGAGTGGCAAGATGATTGGGGCTTCCACGGACATTTCCAGGAGAGCTGTGTACCAGTGTTGGTGGGGCCAGGCTGGAGCTAACAATATCACTGAAGCCTCTTCTGTCCGTATCTTAAGGATTACCTTGTGAACGAGAGGGATGGGCAGGAACACGTAGAAAAGATGGCCTCCCTTCAAGTCCCCTCGATCCCAGGAAGGGATGATGGAGGCCAAAGAGACCATGCGGAACTTCAGTTTCCTCATGAACTTGTTGAGCTCTTGCAGGTCCACGATGGGCCTGAGCCCGCCTTTGGCTTTCGGTATTAGGATATACTGGGAATAGAAGCCTTTGCCCTTCAGCTCCTGAGGAACCTCTTACACTGCTCACAGTGAGAGAAGTAAGTGCACCTCCTGTATGAGGAGTTGCTTGTGAGAAGGGTGCCTGAAGAGGGATGAGGAACGGGGGTGGAAGGGCAGGAGGGCCGAGAATTGGAAGGAGTATCCCCTCTCCACTGTGCGGAGCACCCAGTGGTCCGAAGTGATACGGGCCCACGCAGGGTAGAAAGGGGATAGTCGGGAAGAGAAGGTAAGGCAGGTTGGATCCATTGCAAGTGTTGGTGCGCCGTCCTTGTTCGCACCTTCAAAAGGCCTGCTTCTGGCTGGCTGAAGGTTTGGACAGGCCAGAGCCCTGGCGTGAGGACAGGTGCGGCCTCTTCCTGCCACTCCTGTTTCTCCTCTGTGAGCCATCCTGCTGGTTCTGTGGTTGGAAGAACTGCGGAGGAGGTTACGACCTAAAATACCTCTGCTGTGTGGCAGGGGTGTGGAGGTCCAGCAATTTGAGGGTGGCTCTCGAGTCTTTTAGGCTATGTAGCTTTTTATCTGTCTTTTCGGAAAACAGAGTTGCACTCTCAAAAGGGAGATCTTGAATGGTCTGCTGGACCTCATATGGCAGACCTGATATCTAGAGCCAGGAGTCCCTTCTCATGGCAATCCCAGTAGACATCACCCGAGTGGCTGCTCTCTTCTCTCCGCGCCCAAGGGGTCCTTCGGTGTTTGGGGATCCTGGGCGCAAATGGTGCCGTGGTCCTTGATACCGGAGCTGTATACGTCGGTTCCAAGGCTGCCAGTGCCGAAGTTGTTGAAGCCAGAACCTATGGTGTTGGGCCTGTCGATGACAAGGCTGTTGGTGCCAAGGACATCAGTGCTGATACCACTGGGGCTGGCGTAGACGACGCTGGTGCCACAGGGGTTGGGATGGTGGCGTCAGTAAGTGATGCAGCTACCCCTGATCCTTCCAATGCTGATGGTGCCAGAGGTGGTACGAAAGTGGCGGAGGCCACCGCTGCCATCCTGGAATGCGACCCTTGGTTCTGACCTTGGCCTTGGTGAAAGGCCCAGGGAGTTCAAAAGGGCCACTGTGCTGGGGGCTGCCACTGCATGGGCCATGGTGCCAGGTAAGGGTGCTGGTCTCGTGATGACCCAGACCATCTACTTCTGCTCCTACGAGATCGATAGGAGTCCAACCCCAACTCCAAGGTCTCCGAAAAGGAGGACCACAGAGGAGTGGTACTCTGAGCGCCAAGGGTCCACACCGAGGGCTTGGGGACCAATGAGGCTGCTGCCCCTGTTCTGGCACCGGGGAGCAGTGCACTGGGGATGGAGACCGCTGGGACATCATTGCAGGCTTTCCCCTTGATGGTGCCGGAGGAGTGACTGGTGCCGATGACCTATTCTGTCTAGGTAGGGAGAATGATGCCGTGAGCTGAAGCAGCTCCCAGGCTGCCTCAAATACCTCCGGGGTCAACGAGAATGGTCCGGACTCAACCGTCCTTCTACGGGGGCAGGAGTTGACGCGACTGTCTCTGGGGCTGAGGTAGTGTGGCCCGACTCGGGTCTCACAACGGCTGGCTCCTTGGGTCTGGCTAGGGTGGGGTGGGGGTGAGGGGCTGTGGGGAAACGACCCCTCTCTGGTCTCCTATTATTCTGTGGCACTGGCGATTGAGACCGGTGCCTACCTGTGGCATGTGAGCCTTGAGTGGAGCCATGACGGTGCCAAGAGTTCTTGTCCTTACTTGGCACTGATCCCCGTGCCAACGGTGCTGGGGCACTGCATACCGAGGAGGAGGTACTTGGTGCCAGGTCCGCCGACCCGGGGTCGGACTGGGGCCGGAGTGCCACTTCCATTAGTAGGACCTTCAGGCGCTGATCTCTATCTATCAGTGTCCTGGGGCAAAACCCCCTGCAGATCTTACAGTGATCCTTTTGATGGCTCTCTCCCAAACACTTCAAACACAAAGTGTGAGGATCGCTTCTGGGCATTTACTTGCTGCTGACCTCACAGGCTTTGAAGCCAGGAGGATGCGGCATGCCCTAGCACTGGGATAGCGCTGGAGGGGAAACCCCTCCAAAGGAAACTTAAGAACTAAGTAAAGTATCTACTAACTACTTAACACTAACTACAAAACTAATGAAGAACTATATACAAACTGCCAAATGCACTTGTCACAACAAGAGCAAGGGGAAGTTCCAGCTAACGATCACTGGCGGTAAGAAGGAACTGAGGGGTTGGTGGATCAGTAGGGCCCTATATTGAGCGCCATGATGGCGCCACTACAGGGGGCACCTGGACTGACCCAACGGATACTGCTAGGGGAAATATCTTCCAGCTGCCATGTACACGCACACACCTGACTAGAATTGACATGAACAAGCATTTGAAGAAGAAGAACTGACAGATTCATAATTGGAAACCAGACCAGTTCACCTGTATGTTAGTTTTGCTCAAAATAGGTATTAGTCTTGTAAGAATGTATTTAGTGTTTAGAATCTACAAAAGGCTTGTAAGTTGCTGCATGCATTAATCTCACTCGTAATGTCTGTATACCATGCCATAAGAAAATATGTACTTTTTGCTTTATAACTTTGAAAATGTTTGCACTAAACTTGTGAATCCAGGCATGGAAATCATCACCCCAGCCCATCCAGGAGAACTATCAAAATTTAACCATTATAAGACAAAAACTTTGTTAATTGCCCTATCCACCACATGCAGAAGGCATCTTCCCATCACTTTGAATGCTGGAAGAGGGAAGTAAAAAGAGCTGATGTGAAGATTTCTCATCTCTTTGCTGTTTGTACTCTCACAGGGCCAGTCACCAAACTGAAGCCAGAGATCCCCAAGGGTTGTCTCCTGGGTCCACTCTGAAAGACACTTTGAATAGACAGCTCTCTACAACTCTGTCACTCTTAGGTTTTAGATAGTAACTCATTTGTGTGTATATGTTTGCTTGTTTTAAGCTGTAAATAACTCTTATTTCTCTTTCCAAGTGAATAAACCTTTAGATAGTTTAACACAGGACTGGCTACAGGCATTGTATTTCGCATACGATATAGGATACCAATTGATCTAGGCTAAGTAAGTGGTCTCTTGGGACTGGAAGCAATCTGCATATTGTGTGATTTTTGGTGTAGGTGACCATTTAACGCTAAGTCCAGTTGTATGGGATGGCCAGATAGACTGGAGAGTCTAAGGGGACTGTCTGGGACTCCATGGTAAGATTTTTATAGAGATCCAGGAGTTCACATTTGTTACTGACTTGGTAAAATCTAATTATAGAACATACCTCAAGCTGGTTGTATCTGCCCTGTTTTTGACAGTCTGCCCCGAGGTAGGCACTCACTGTCGTGAGCCACTCAAGACAGCATGACAGGTGGGAAGTAGTTCTGCTAAAACAGTAACTATAAGACAACCCTAAATAAAACGGCATTCAATCTGGAAGCCTTTATCAAAGAGTAATGACTAGTAAATATGTGGACTGAGTGGCAGGTAGCTACCCTACAGATTTCAGAAATAGGGACATTCTTCAAACAGGCAGCAGAGGCTTCTTGAGCTCTAAGGTGGATCTAAACTGACTAACTCAGGGCATGTCCTGATACGGATGGAGACTCAGTTAGATAATCCCTGAGTGGATATTGCCTGACCCTTAATCCTCTCTGCAAAGGCCATAAACAGTCTAGGTGTGTTCCTGCATAATTTTGTCCTGTCAATGTAAAGACACAATGGTCTTAACTATATCAAGTGTGTGAAGATTGGCTTCCCCAAGGAAAAATGAGGCTTGGGGAAGAAACCTGGGAAATAAATACATCGGTACATATATAATTCTAAAAAATATATATATATTTCAGCAGGAACTTGGGACCTTGAGACCTGAGAGTGATCCTGTCCTTAACAATCAGAGGCAGGAGGTCACGGCAGCATGCTGCACTGCTGGAAACAGATAAGCATGGGAAGGCTGGGGCCACCAGAGAGAAGAGAAGCAGGAGGAATTCCACTCATCTAGAAATTTCAAATCAATACCAGGTTCTCAACATGGAAACTCTGGAAGATACCTCTCAAGATCCAGCAGGTCCAAGGAAACAGAGAGATGTATGGGACACATATGTGGATGGCAGCTCAGCCCAACGAGTAAGAAAATCAAGCCTGCATACAAAGAGTTCTCTACCCATCCAAAGAAGACAGACAATTCTCGTTGGAAATTCAATACAGTACTCAGAAGAATCAAAAGAACATTCTGCAAAGGACAGGTGGACAACTGGACAATGTGCTGTCTTCTAGGAGCCAAGACACAAGCCATCACTCTAAGATTGGATAGACTTCTGAAGTTGAGAGGCAAGGATTCACTGGTGATGGTTCATATTGGTACTAATGACACTGCATTGCGAGATATCTCACAGATACTAGATGACTCCAGAGAACTCGGAAGTGTGCTGAAGAAGAATGTCCAAGCGATCATCTGAAATCCTTCCTGTTCCATGAGTGAAGAAAGACAGGAGGCAGAAGATTCTGGAAGTAAACCATTGGCTAGGTAAGTGATGGAAGGTAGAGCGTTTTGGTTTTGTGGAACACTGGTACACCTATGGGGAGAGAGGACTGTATAGTTTAGATCTCCTCCTCCTCAGCAGAAGGGGAACCAATCTCCCTGGGACAGGCTGGCTAGAGTAATCAGGATGGGGTTAAACTAATAGCAAAATGGGAAGGTAAAATGAGGGAAGATGTAAGCGCTCAATTAGCACAAAATTGAGATGTTGAGAACAGAATGAATAAAGGGACCAAAGGACATGAAGAGAAGCAATTTTACAATTGCCTATGCACCAATGCTAGGAACCTGGGTAACAAACAAGAGAAACTGGATTTACAAGAAAAATTCAATCTAGCTGGTATTACTGAAAACTGGTGGGATGATTTGCATGATTGAAATGTTAAAATGAATGGTTATAACCTATTTAGGGAGGATCAACTGGGCAAAAGGGGAGGGGGAGTGGCACTTTATGTCAAGAATGGCATTACCTGTTTCTGAGTCACTGATAACTCAGAAGAAAATAATTTTGAATGCTAATGAATCAAAGTCCTAACAGAGAAAGCATAAGATGAGGTATTGATTGGTGCCTGCTACAAACCACCAAATCACAAGAAGGAACAGGATGACTGCCTCCTTACACATATATCTATAAGGTGTAGGGAAAAAATGTTTGATCATGAGGGACTTCAATTTGAGTGACGCATGCTGGAGGTCTCATGCTGCCATATTATAACATCCTTGGAATTTCTAGACATTATAGATGACAATTTCCTAACTCAAAAAGTGTTGCCGCCAACACAGGGGAATTCTTTATTAGACCTGGTCCTAACAGATAAAGAGGAACTGATCACAGAACTAAGAATTAATGGTAGGTTAGGTACAAGTGGTCATGATCACATTTATAATTTGCAAGCAGAATAAAGTCCAGACCAGTAATATATTTACTCAGTGCTTTGAGAGGGCCAATTTCACAAAGCTGGAAACAATTATAAGCCAAGTCAGCCAGAAGGAAGAATTTAATAAGAAAAATGTGAATCATAATTGGGAATCATTTAAGACTGCTTACTAGATGAAAAAGGCTGTGCTGATTAAAAAACCAGTCTGGTTTAGAGGAGAAGTGAAGGCACCTATAAAAATAACAAAATAATATATAGCAAAAGGAAGAAAGGGGAAATTGATAGGAATGAAATAAGGCGTACATTTTTGAAAGTAAGGATAATTAACCACTGGAACAATTTAACAAGGGTCATGGTGGATTCTCCATCACTCTTAATCTATTTCGGGGAACTTTTATTGCCTGTGTTATACAGGAGGTCAGATTAGATGATCTGAAGTGGTTCGGGACTATTTAGAAAAGCTGGACGAGCACAAGTCCACGGGGCCGGACGCATTGCATCCGAGAGTGCTAAAGGAGTTTGCTGATGTGACTGCAGAGCTATTGGCCATTATCTTTGAAAACTCATGGCGATCGGTGGAGGTCCCAGATGACTGGAAAAAGGCTAATGTAGTGCCCATCTTTAAAAAAGGGAAGAAGGAGGATCCTGGGAACTACAGGTCAGTCAGCCTCACATCAGTCCCTGGAAAAATCATGGAGCAGGTCCTCAAGAAATCAATTCTGAAGCACTTAGAGGAGAGGAAAGTGATCAGGAACAGTCAGCATGGATTCACCAAGGGCAAGTCATGCCTAACTAATCTAATTGCCTTCTCTGACGAGATAACTGGCTCTGTGGATGAAGGGAAAGCAGTGGACATATTGTTCCTTGACTTTAGCAAAGCTTTTGACACAGTCTCCCACAGTATTCTTGTCAGCAAGTTAAAGAAGTATGGGCTGGATGAATGGACGATAAGGTGGTTAGAAAGCTGGCTAGATTGTCGGGCTCAACGGGTAGTGATCAACGGCTCCATGTCTAGTTGGCAGCTGGTATCAAGTGGAGTGCCCCAGGGGTCGGTCCTGGGGCTGGTTTTGTTCAATATCTTCATAAATGATCTGGAGGATGGTGTGGATCGCATCCTCAGCAAGTTTGCAGATGACACTAAACTGGGAGGAGTGGTAGATACGCTGGAGGGTAGGGATAGGATACAGAGGGCCCTAGACAAATTGGAGGATTGGGCCAAAAGAAATCTGATGAGGTTCAATAAGGATAAGTGCAGGGTCCTGCACTTAGGACTGAAGAACCCAATGCACAGCTACAGACTAGGGACCGAATGGCTAGGCAGCAGTTCTGTGGAAAAGGACCTAGGGGTGACAGTGGACGAGAAGCTGGATATAAGTCAGCAGTGTGCCCTTGTTGCCAAGAAGGCCAATGGCATTTTGGGATGTATAAGTAGGGGCATAGCGAGCGGATCGAGGAACGTGATCGTTCCCCTCTATTAGACATTGAGGAGGCCTCATCTGGAGTACTGTGTCCAATTTTGGGCCCCACACTACAAGAAGGATGTGGATAAATTGGAAAGAGTCCAGCGGAGGGCAACAAAAATGATTAGGGGACTGGAACACATGACTTATGAGGAGAGGCTGAGGGAACTGGGGATGTTTAGTCTTCAGAAGAGAAGAATGAGGGGGGATTTGATAGCTGCTGTCAACTACCTGAAAGGAGGTTCCAAAGAAGATGACTCTAGACTGTTCTCAGTGGTAGCAGATGACAGAACAAGGAGTAATGGTCTCAAGTTGCAGTGGGGGAGGTTTAGGTTGGATATTAGGAAAAACTTTTTCACTAGGAGGGTGGTGAAACACTGGAATGCATTACCTAGGGAGGTGGTGGAATCTCCTTCCCTAGAAGTTTTTAAGGTCAGGCTTGACAAAGCCCTGGCTGGGATGATTTAGTCGGGGATTGGTCCTGCTTTGAGCAGGGGGTTGGACTAGATGACCTCCTGAGGTCCCTTCCAATCCTGATATTCTATGATTCTATGATCACAGTGGTCCCTTCTGGCCTGGGAATCCTTGCGAGGCAGAACCAAGACCGCTCATCCTGGGCTATCCTTCCATCCCACTCACTCAGAAAGTGATAACTCTCTGGACTTCCTCCATGGAGAAATGGATCCTTCCAAAGTCACTTACTCTGAGGGCGTCTTCCCTGAAGTCATTACCCCAATCTGGTTCTCCCCAGGCTGGATCCTTATTCCCAGTCTACCTTCAGGCTATTTGCTTGGAGGCTAGCTTTTTCCCAAGTCTGTCATAGGAGACTGCTTCCCCCCTGCTATCCTCTCCTTTCAGGCCCAGTCACAAGAAACAACCTCCCTCCTACAGCTTTCCTCCCCATCTTATTTCTCCCACCCCTTTATGGAAATCGTCCAACTCTCCCCCAGCTGCGTCTGTTAATTGAATGGAGCCACCTGATTGCCAGCCAATCAAGATCAGCTGGGAGGTAACACATCTTTCACAGGTGAAACTGAGACCAACTCCCCTTAAAGGACCAGCCAGCCTGTGACACACATACATAGCAACATGTACATATTTTAAAAATCCTACCAAAACAAAACACTCCATTGCACACACTTCCCACCCCCACAGGGAAAAGATGACAGATGTTAGTCATGTTGCTTAACACACTATTGGAAGGCACTCAGATACTAAACTGATGAATACAACATAAGAACCTATGTAGATTACAACAGGCTTCTCTGGTGCCAAGACAGACTTCAGTATGAAGGAAGGCACAGTTACAGCACTATGCAGAGGCAGCAACAAAGTCCAGGCACAGAGGGAACCCAAGGATCAGCAGACTCCGAGGATGAAGCAAGCCATTCCTGCACAAGAATAGCTAGAGCCAGGCTGCAGAAGATCCTCTGACTTGGGGCTGAATGAAGATGCTGATCCTGTCATCAAAGACTTCCATTTCCCAATTTTAGGGGACTTGGAAGCTGATGAAGACCAACTGATTTCCTACACAGGAACGCAGCCTTGTCCCAATGATCTAGCTTGTAAGGCCTTCTACATAAGGAAGGCCAAAAGCAGAGTATGTCAGTCCTTTCAGGCCCAAAACATAAAGGCCTGATAAAGTGAAAACTGGTCCAGATAAACAGACTTCTGTGTGGTACATAAATTAGTGAATATGTGGGCTAGGAAACACACCACATATACCCAGTCTTTTGCTCTGAGTTGGACATGACCAGTCAGAATCATCCTAAGAACTGGAATCCCCAATAGCACAGGATCTAGTAAGACTACCTATATCTAATACAGCTTTAAATAATAAGCAAAAACTCCGGTGGAAAAAAAACAAAGATCTGCAATTAGCTGAGAAAAGAAAGGAACTGAGGTGGTTGGGAATCATGCCCTCCTCATAACCTTGGCTCTGAATGTTTATATAGTCTCAGGGACCACAGGTTTCTTAGAAGGTTCCTGAAACTCGATTATGTCATGGAGGCTAGTCCCAAAAGCGGGACTATGCAGAGGCTACCTTGACGGAGAATGACTTTGTCATTAATTCTCTGTGTGACCGTGGACAAGTCACTTCCCCTTCTATAAATGCTGACCAACCTCTTATGGAACGGTGAGGATTAATGTCTGTAGAGCGACTGAAAGATGAAGATGACTATAGAAGTATAGAGTATTATTATTACCTGGAGCAGATGTAAAACAAAAGGGCTCTTAAACTGAAACAGTTAAAGTCTGAGAACTGCAGCCTCTTAATTGCTTGGAGAAGCCACTTCTGCCCCATTCACGGTCTCTCACCTACCCGGATTTCTCGGTTCTCCCTGTAACCTTCCTTCTCTTCAGTCTTCTCAAATAGTAGAACAACTCCTGGCCCAGCTGAGCACGCAAAACCTTTGGAATAAGCAGCAATGGCAGAGATTTGAGGCAAGGAAGCCTGCTGTTGGCCAACAGCTTCACAGAGCATCTCACTGGAGAGATCAGGGGAACTGGCAGTAGGAAATTCAATGAGGCTAAAACAGGAAGAAAGTCATTAAAATCAGCAACAACCAGAGAAACCCAATTTAGTCACAATTAGGGCAATATAGAAAAGCCTCCATTCATTCTTTCCCTAATAACACCTGAGGGACCTACTTTCTTCTGTGAAGGATCTTTACGCATGAGATTGACTCTATCAGTAATGACCAGGAAGATTTACCTCTCAGATTCATGTGCCAGCTCATCCTTTTCCACTTCACTGGGACGTTCTTTGCATTCTATACTTGTCTCCCAGCGCAGATCTCCAGACTCAAAGAGAAAGAGTTTGCCTGTGTCAGTGCCGACCATAACCTTGTCCTCGGTGAGCCAGGCATGGGACAAGTAGTTCTGAGGCTCTCCCCTCTGAAAGTTGGTCTGTTTCAAGGTCCCCTCAGTGTATCTGAAAAGTTTAAAAATGCCATTTCCAGTGATACAAACCTGGGTGTTATCCTGGGGATTGAAGCTCACCTGGAAAGCAGAAAAGAGAAAAAACTTATTTTTACACAACTATGTTCATGCATAGTACTGTACCAATAAATAAAGAGACATGATCCCTGCCCTAAAGAGCTTACAAAATAAGATACAGGACCACAAGGAATGACAAAAAAGTCACAGAAATGTATGGGAAGGACAAAGATTACAATAGGAAGAGATAAACTGTTGTACTTGCACATCCTGCATATTCCATTTTCCTCTTTTCTGAGTTGTATGCATAGCTTTTACATATCATAATTATTTTTATTAAATTAACAGTTTTGCTGGATTTTTACTCCCTCAGAGAGCAGAAGAGGTGACCTGCACTGAAAGGCTAACAGAAAGGAGGGGGATTTGAAGGACACAGAGGTATCTCTCCTCAAGGATGAGAGTAGACAGGGAACTGTAAGGATGACAAAAGCTTTTTCCATTTGGTATATTAAATATACCACTCAACAAAACTGTGGGGTAGTGTGCTTCTTGGAGATTGTAAATGGAGAGATTATTAATTGACAGTGATACCAGGCAGAATTTCTGAATCCCAGGAAGTACTATTCCTACACAATGTAGCTCTTTACTTTGCATAGTTATTGTTTATCCTGCTGAACGGTGGAGGAGCAGACAGAGATATTCCTTTGTGGAATTCTCATAGCACGGTTTACCCAGTATGGCTTAGTCTTTTGCACTGCCTCAGTTTCTCCTTCTTCCCCAGTTAATCAGACTTTACATTGCAGTTGTCTCTCTCAATAACCCTCCCCTCTCCAGGTGTTTAGTTTACTAACAAAGTTCAAAACATAAATCTTTCCCCCAATCTTTGTACCTAGCTCACAATCCTTGGTGCAGGGTTCTTATCTTGTCTCTGTTAAAAATGTGATCTCTCCCAGGCCTTCTACTTAGGAACCCTAAAGAGTTATCACCCGCTCCCTCCCTGCCTGCCAGCCAGCCAGCCACTCTTTCTGACTGAACTCAGGCTGCCCTTATATTCCCCAGCAGGTCTGGTTTCCAGTCATATACTCCCATCACATTACCCCTGCTGACATTCCCTTCACCTGGGAAGGTGAATTAAACTTGACACTGAAGAGGCAGAGTGCCGACCCCATGAAAGGGCCAGCTCACCCTGTGATATAGAGCAAAGAGTCTTCAGTCAACTCTTGCTGCACTTCAGTCCCAGAGTTCCCATGCTCCCTGATATTTCATGTTTTACACAAGCTTGCTAAAGTGTTTAGGATAAGCTATATGATTCCATATTTGAAAGTTAATTTTTTGTTAGATTTTTGTAAATATTACAGATGCCAGGGTAAGTCTTAAACATAGTTTTATTGAACACCCTTGCAAAATGTATTATTTATTCATTATTATTATTATTATTTATTTTATTATTAACAACACCGTAGGTATGCATGTCTGTACATGCCAATTAAAATCTGGCAGGATCCATCATGGATCAAATTGTAAGACTGAGGCCCAAATCGGCAAAAACAGATGGAGAGAAAATAACAAAAAAACAAGCTGCAGGTAAGTGAAGGATGAGATTTATGCAGAATACAATCCTAATATTACTTTGTGTTGTGGTGTAACAATCACATTAGTTCCATTTTCTTGTTTCTGAATTTTTAAAAATATTTGTATTGCATTTACTTTTCAAAATTTTTTCATACGCAACTAGATCAGGGATGGGAAAACTTTTTGCCCCGAGGGCCACATCTGGATATGGAAATTGTATGGTGGGCCATGCATGCTCTATGGGGTGTATCATGGGAGAGCTCTTTTAGTGATGTTACCAAGGTGGAGGGAGAGGGGACTCTTGGGGTGTGGCATGGGGGGGGGCTCTACAGGGGTGCTACCAGGGACTCCTAGGGGCCCTGCTGGCAGTGACACCAAGGTGGCCGTACCCAGCACCGCCATGGGCCAAGGCACCCTAGGTGGGACGGGTGCGGTCCCTTGGCAGTTTCGAGGCTCTTGAGGGTGGGGCGGTAGGAAACCAGGAGAGGATTGGGCGCGCTGCCACATGGGGGTAGGGGACTGCCATGTAGGGGCTGGTTCCCATCCCGGAAACAGTGCGGTGAAGTCGTGCCTGCACAGTGCGGCTCTGCGTGCTGGAAGACGGTGCTCATCAAGGAAATTGTGAGTCACGGGCTGGGGAGTGCCGGGTGGGCAGAGCGGGGCAAGCCCCCGACCCCACTTTCCAGCGGGAGCTAGAGAACTGGATAAAAACGTCGGACGGGCCGCAAGCGGCCCGCAGGCCATAGTTCATCTGTTCTCCGCTAAGGTCAATATACAAGAACATACCTGGCTCATTTACACTCATGTACACTCCAGAGAGTGTACAGAGCATTTTAAATCATGAAATTTTTAATCATGAATAAAATCAGCAAACAGGAATATAAGAACATAAGAATGGCCCTATTGGGTCAGACCAAAGGTCCATTTAGCCCAGTATCCTGTCTTCTGACAGTTGCCAGTGCCAGGTGCCCCAGAGGGACCGAACAGAACAGGTAATGATCAAGTGATCCATCCCCAGTCGCTCATTCCCAGCTTCTGGCAAATATAGGCTAGGAACACCATTCGTGCCCATCCTGGCTAATAGCCATTGATGGACATATCCTCCATGAATGTATCTAGTTCTTTTTTGAACCCTGTTATGGTTCAGAAACCTGATTTAAATAATCAGTTTTAATCTTGTATTGAATTTGTACTTTTTATTGATTCTCATTGGTTGATAACCATTAAACCATGTTGCTTTGCAACTAAATATACCCTTACACTAAATTTGGTACTTCTTTTTGCTAATCAGAACAATACCCTATAACTATCTCTATCAACATTTAAGTAGTTTCAAAAAGTGTGAGAGCTATGGCCCCTCTGCCCCGCCCTCCGGTTCAGGCGCCACTGCTCTAAGATATGAATACATCATCCTGCTTCTTTCCAAATACATAACAGAAATATTAATTGAATACTTATGCCTGTTCTGCATAATGATTGACAATTTCACTATCGTTGTCTAGTATTAGACATAAACAATTGCTAAGATTTAGCTTAGCTGATAACTTTAGCTTTCCTTATCAATTGCCTGCATTTCCTAATTTCAGGTTTGTACTCATTGCTCTAAACTGCTCCATTTTTCCAACAGTTATATATCTCTATGTAAATTTATATTTCATTGCTGTTTTCCCTTATCCTCTCTTTTAAACTTATTTCATTATTGTAGCATGAGGATATGGGGGCATCTTATACAGCATTTTTTAAACCTCCCAATTATCATTCACATTTTTATGCTTACATTTTCCCTTCCACTCAGTTTTTCCCATGGTTGTTTTCAGATTTGAGAAATTGGCAATTTTAAAGCACTAAGTATATATATATATATTGCTGGCTAGGATTGAATTGTTTGCACATAACCAATGAAATTAGATAGCAATCACCTGCAGCAAGGCAACCATCAATTTTTATGACAGTGATTAGTTCATCTTTATCCATCAGAATGAGGTCTAATATAAAATTACCTTTTTGTGTTAGAAAGCCAGCATCTATTATTTTTAGAACTCCAAGAATGTTTTACTAGAGGTAAAATGAGACCTCCAACATGTCCTCCAGCCTGAAATTCCTCATGACAATGCATTTTTTCTTTCTAACATTATAGATAAATGTTTAAGGAGCTGCTTATCCTGTTCCCTTGTCTGATGTGGTCTCTATAACAAATCCCCACCATATTCCATCTTGTGATTTAATCAGTTAGAACATTTATCCATAAGCCTTTCAGGTCCTGTTCTTCTGAAATGTCAATAACTCTAAAGCAGGTAATTGGATCTTTGATGTAGAGTACCACCACCCCCTTCTGTCCACTTTATCTTTCCTAATTATAGACTATCACTATTTTATGTTAGTTTTTCCCCTTGCTTGGAGGCTTACATGTGGGACATACCAGATGATTGTCTGAGGCTTTTGTTTCTAGTTAGTTTTTTCCTTTTGGGTTTTTACCCCTCTCTGACATGGTCTGAGTGGTTCCTCTACTGTTCTGAAAACTGATTTATTACTTTATTATTTACAAAATTTTAAAAAACAAATTATAGAGACATTTTCAGGAGAAGAAGGTGTTGCCTAACCTCAGTTATCATAGAGAAAGTTAGCTTATGTAAACTATACATTATCTGGTGTAGAATGCTTCTATTCTCATCTGTCCCAGGATGTCACCCAGTTAGGTGAAAGTAGTGGTGGTGTGTTCATACAGGGACAACTGGAAGAAACGGTTTATTTTACAGGACAGTGATTTTGTTACGCTTATGCACTCTAACAGAGGTTACCAGAAGAGGGGGTTCCAGTTATAGGACAGCGTTTTTTCTCTGCCCAGGCAATTCCTCCAATGTTACCTGATAGACAGGGTTGTTCTGGATGTCAGCTTTGACAATTGCCATCGTTCTCTGCTTCTCCCACATCCAATAGGCAAGATTTGACTCAGGGGGTCCAGTCTGGGCCACCAAATACTTAGAATCAGGAGAAAAGGCTAGGCTGACAAATTCCTGAACAGGGAAGTCAAAGACACTAAGTACTTTCCGCTTTTTACATGGGACAGATGACAATTCATAAATTGTGATAGTGGGTTTCTCTTGCACTGTCTCAGAGATGGCCAGGTAGCGTCGACTTGGACTCATGGCCAATGCTAACATCCCCTGACTCTTCTCAGATCCTGTCAAGCAGAGAGAGACAGAGAGAGAGATACAAACAGAGACTCTATTAACCCAATTGGGAGGGAAGATGTTGTTGTGCATGAAGTCAAATGTGCATAATTAAATGCCCCACAATATATTAGCGTGCTAAGATTTCATAGATAAACATTCAAAAATCAGGAAATATCAGAGTTAAGGTTGCCCATGCAAAATCTGCCTCTTGTGCGTATGCAACACTGACAGACGGTTGTTGGTGGATGGGATTGAACCTGGAACTTTGGAGCTAAATACATGAGCCTCTACTGCATGAGCTAAAAGCCATATGGCTCTTAGCTAAGATTAATGAGTCTGCTCTATAGCCTATCTCTCTAAGTGTTCTCGGTGCCACTAGAGGGGACAGAACACTACTCCCAAGAGGTGTGTGGGTTACACATATACATGGAGGCTATGTCTACACTTGCGACCTACATGCCTACAAGTGCACTGTTGTGCCATAACCCCTCTATTATCCACATCTGAATTCTTGAATCATGTGTGAGAAAGCTAGCACACATGAAGGATGTGGTTGTGCACACGATTCCACAGTGGCATGGTCCCATATTCCTGCTACACTACAGCGTGGATGAGCATAAGGGATGTGTTACAGTTTCAGAAGTCTGCCAGGCCCATTCCCCTAATGCATTGAAGCCTTTCTTGCCTAACCCTTACTCAATGTATAAAGATCCAGGGCCCTCTGTTAACATGGACCATGTTCCCAGAGCAGCTGCCTGGTCCACCAAGCACATCCAGGTGCTCATCAAACTGTGGTCAGAGTATAACATACTCCACAACTTCATCTGGAGCAGCTAGAAGATTCCCCTGTACCAGAAAATTTCGTAGAAGCTGGAGGAGGTGGGCATTCACTAGACTCCATTCCTGAGGTTCCTGTACTGGAAGGTGAAGGACTCGAACAGTCACTTGATGAGAGACCCTTGTGCACACCAGATGCTCTCCAGGGCTCCCAGTGCAGAGCCTGAAATGGTTCATGACTCCCAGGGTGAGGAGACAGCAGGGACCTCAGAGGAAGCATAGGAGACCCAGAAGAAGAGAATCAAGTTATTTTAAACCTCTTCCTCACGGAGCCAGTAGAACAAACCCCACCCCCCCAAGCCGAAGAGCCAAAGGAGGACCCCAACCTGCAGCAGGAATCAGAATACAAGGCTGGTAAGTTTTACAACAGACCCCAACCCTCCCTGACAATAACTCCTCTTGCTCTGAAACTGAATGCCTGAACTCAATGCCTGAAACTGCCTGGGAAGAAGGATAAAGGAGTTTGAGGCGCAAGTGGTGTTCTCGTCCATCCTCCCCATGGAAGGAAAAGGCCGGGGTAGGGACCGTCGAATTGTGGAAGTCAACGAATGGCTACGCAGATGGTGTCGGAGAGAAGGCTTTGGATTCTTTGACCATGGGATGGTGTTCCAAGAAGGAGGAGTGCTGGGCAGAGATGGGCTCCACCTAACGAAGAGAGGGAAGAGCATCTTTGCGAGCAGGCTGGCTAACCTAGTGAGGAGGGCTTTAAACTAGGTTCACTGGGGAAAGGAGACCAAAGCCCTGAGGTAAGTGGGAAAGCGGGATACCGGGAGGAAGCACAGGCAGGAACGTCTGTGAGGGGAGAGCTCCTACCTCATACTGAGAATGGGGGATGATCAGCAGGTTATCTCACGTGCCTATATACAAATGCACAAAGCCTTGGAAACAAGCAGGGAGAACTGGAGGTCCGGGTGATGTCAAGGAATTATGATGTCATTGGAATAACAGAGACTTGGTGGGATAACTCACATGACTGGAGTATTGTCATGGATGGTTATAAACTGTTCAGGAAGGACAGGCAGGGCAGAAAAGGTGGGGGAGTAGCACTGTATGTAAGGGAGCAGTATGACTGCTCAGAGCTCCGGTATGAAACTGAAGAAAAACCTGAGTGTCTCTGGATTAAGTTTAGAAGCGTGAGTAACAAGGGTGATGTAGTGGTGGGAGTCTGCTATAGACCACCGGACCAGGGGGATGAGGCTTTCTTCCGGCAACTCGCAGAAGCTACTAGATCACACACCCTGGTTCTCATGGGCGACTTTAATCTTCCTGATATCTGCTGGGAGAGCACTACAGCGGTGCATAGACAATCCAGGAAGTTTTTGGAAAATGTAGGGGACAATTTCCTGGTACAAGTGCTAGAGGAGCCAACTAGGGGGGGAGCTTTTCTTGACCTGCTGCTCACAAACCAGGAAGAATTAGTGGGGGAAGCAAAAGTGGATGGGAATCTGGGAGGCAGTGACCATGAGTTGGTTGAGTTCAGGATCCTGACACAGGGAAGAAAGGTAAGCAGCAGAATATGGACCCTGGACTTCAGGAAAGCAGACTTCGACTCCCTCAGGGAACGGATGGCCAGGATCCCCTGGGGGACTAACTTGAAGGGGAAAGGAGTCCAGGAGAGCTGGCTGTATTTCAAGGAATCCCTATTGAGGTTACAGGGACAAACCATCCCGATGTGTCGAAAGAATAGTAAATATGGCAGGCAACCAGCTTGGCTTAACGGTGAAATCCTTGCGGATCTTAAACATAAAAAAGAAGCTTACAAGAAGTGGAAGGTTGGACATATGACCAGGGAAGAGTATAAAAATATTGCTCGGGCATGTAGGAATGAAATCAGGAGGGCCAAATCACACCTGGGGCTGCAGCTAGCAAGAGATGTCAAGAGTAACAAGAAGGGTTTCTTCAGGTATGTTGGCAACAAGAAGAAAGCGAAGGAAAGTGTGGGCCCCTTACTGAATGAGGGAGGCAACCTAGTAACAGAGGATGTGGAAAAAGCTAATGTACTCAATGCTTTTTTTGCCTCTGTCTTCACTAACAACGTCAGCTCCCAGACTGCTGCGCTGGTCATCACAGCATGGGGAGTAGGTGGCCACCCCTCTGTGGAGAAAGAGGTGGTTAGGGACTATTTAGAAAAGCTGGACGTGCACAAGTCCATAGGGCCGGATGCGTTGCATCCGAGAGTGCTAAAGGAATTGGCGGCTGTGATTGCAGAGCCATTGGTCATTATCTTTGAAAACTCATGTCGAACGGGGGAAGTCCCGGATGACTGGAAAAAGGCTAATGTAGTGCCAATCTTTAAAAAAGGGAAGAAGGAGGATCCTGGGAACTACAGGCCAGTCAGTCTCACCTCAGTCCCCAGAAAAATCATGGAGCAGGTCCTCAAGGAATCAATCCTGAAGCACTTACACGAGAAGAAAGTGATCAGGAACAGTCAGCATGGATTCACCAAGGGAAGGTCATGCCCGACTAATCTAATCACCTTTTATGATGAGATTACTGGTTCTGTGGATGAAGGGAAAGCAGTGGATGTATTGTTTCTTGACTTTAGCAAAGCTTTTGACACGGTCTCCCACAGTATTCTTGTCAGCAAGTTAAAGAAGTATGGGCTGGATGAATGCACTATAAGGTGGATAGAAAGTTGGCTAGATTGTCAGGCTCAACGGGTAGTGATCAATGGCTCCATGTCTAGTTGGCAGCCGGTATCAAGTGGAGTGCCCCAAGGGTCGGTCCTGGGGCTGGTTTTGTTCAATATCTTCATAAATGATCTGGAGGATGGTGTGGATTGCACTCTCAGCAAATTTGCGGATGATACTAAACTAGGAGGAGTGGTAGATATGCTGGAGGGCAGGGATAGGATACAGAGAGACCTAGACAAATTGGAGGATTGGGCCAAAAGAAATCTGATAAGGTTCAACAAGGATAAGTGCAGAGTCCTGCACTTAGGATGGAAGAACCCAATGCACTGCTACAGACTAGGGACCGAATGGATAGGCAGCAGTTCTGCGGAAAAGGACCTAGGGGTGACAGTGGACGAGAAGCTGGATATGAGTCAACAGTGTGCCCTTGTTGCCAAGAAGGCCAATGGCATTTTGGGATGTATAAATAGGGGCATTGCCAGCAGATCGAGGGACGTGATCGTTCCCCTCTATTCGACATTGGTGAGGCCTCATCTGGAGTACTGTGTCCAGTTTTGGGCCCCACACTACAAGAAGGATGTGGAAAAATTGGAAAGAGTCCAGCGAAGGGCAACAAAAATGATTAGGGGTCTGGAACACATAACTTATGAGAAAGGCTGAGGGAACTGGGATTGTTTAGTCTGCAGAAGAGAAGAATGAGGGGGGATTTGATAGCTGCTTTCAACTACCTGAGAGGTGGTTCCAAAGAGGATGGTTCTAGACTATTCTCAGTGGTAAAAGAGGACAGAACAAGGAGTAATGGTCTCAAGTTGCAGTGGGGGAGGTTTAGGTTGGATATTAGGAAAAACTTTTTCACTAGGAGGGTGGTGAAACACTGGAATGCATTATTTAGGGAGGTGGTAGAATCTCCTTCCTTAGAAGTTTTTAAGGTCAGGCTTGACAAAGCCCTGGCTGGGATGATTTAATTGGGGATTGGTCCTGCTTTGAGCAGGGGGTTGGACTAGATGAGCTCCTGAGGTCCCTTCCGACCCTGATATTCTATGATTCTATGAAACTCAGTCCCCACAGTGTGCCACCCTGAAAGCAAGACAGGGCAATAAAGCAATGATTTTATTGAAATTCCATTAACCACTCCTACAAATTTAGCTGAAGCTATACCAAAGATTATTAATAAACTGTCATTATGCCTCTGTGTCTGTTCATTTCTCAGCCAGCATGCTGTCAGTGATAGTCCTGGGCCATGTGGACCAGGTGAAAGGAAGGAAAGATCTGGGTTTGGAAAGGGCCCATTGGGGATAGGACAGTTGTAGAAAACATGGTTGTTCAAAGATTAAAAAAACAACCACCAACCCTCCCCTTCCCCTTGCCTTCCTGTCCCTTTACAATGGGATATGTGCAGAAGGCTGGTGTGGGAGGGGGTGAATGGGTTAGGTGTGAGCCTGCTTAGGTAAATGAACCCTTTGGTTCTCTGAGGAACGTCACAGAAGTCCTTTGTCCCTGTGAACATTAGAAATGTCTTTTACCATTTGCAGTTCCTGGTGTCTGGATACTCCCTGCTCTAAGCTATGCTGCAGAAGAAACGGGGGTGGATCAAGGATCAGCTCTGGCAGTTGCACAAACACAGGGCCATGTCTCTTTGCAGTGGAGAGTGGCTTTCCATGTTTACTGGAAAGTTCAGGGAACAAAATAAAGTTTCAGTGTGACTCTTTCTTTCCCTGTCCCTCCCCCTGCTCTTTGCTGGACACAGAGGCCAGATTTTCTGGCAATGCAGGGTGGGGAAGGTTACGGGGTGGGTGGGCATTCTTAGTGGTTTGCTTTTCCATTTTCACGGGAACTCCATCTGCTAGCTTAGAATACAATACATTTCCTCTTGAATTGCATCCCAATCCTGTAAGCATATTTCAGCAAGTTTTTGGTGTAGCAGAAATTCAAACTGGTTCTTCAGGTTCAACAGCAGTGCAAATATGCTTAGTCCACCTTCATTCAGCAATATGTAGAGGGGTGACCATTACCAGAAATAGCTCTCTGTCATGGACTGCCAGCTCTCCCCCACATGACTGGAAAGCCAACCCTCTTCTCCATTCTAGAACTTTGAAAATGGCTATGTTCTCCAAAAGATGGCCCACCTTTAAGAAATAAATTGGTAACATAGCCCCTGGAAGGACTGAACCATACTGGCCCCTTGATACAGTGCAAGCATTATAATTTTTTAAAAAACATTACCACAGGTATTTTACTATTATTAACCTTTGCTCCTTCCTCAGGTGCTGCAAAAGTTGCCTGACAACGAAGAAGGCATCAGAAGTCTTATTTTCTGAAATGTTAAAATTATCAATATTGTGGCCATTGGCAGCATAGCTATGTTATGTGCAGGGATTTTTTCCCATCCTTCAAAGGAAAAAAGTAGTATAATGGTACCCTTGTGTTTGAATTGGCAGGACCTTCTGCTGTAAAGAGGAAAACCATTCTACCAGGAGGTCAGAAGCAGCACTCCAGAGACAGCAGAGGCAGATGGAGAAGGACCTGCTTATTGCCATGGACAGAAAGAACCAAGCACAATTTGAGTTCAGAGCATAGAAGGTTTAGGTTCTTAGGCAGGAGGCACTGATGAACCAGTTCCTGGAGCAGGATGCATGCCATGGGGAATGGGAGTATGCCCAAAAGAAATTGGCTCATGCCCTAATAAAATCACTCATTCAACTGGAGGTGGAAAGCATTCAGGACCTGCCTGCCACCTTGGTTGCTGCTCTTTTTTGAGAAAACCAGCTATAATTTCTGCTACATGGCTTATGGCAACCACCTGTGGATAGAGGACAGTACTGATTGCCTGGCAAGCCTGTACAGTCACCACCCCAAGAGTGGACTCCCCAACCTCAAACTGGTTTGCAACTGACTAATAGCTGTCAGATGTTCCTAGCTTCCAAAGGCATAGCCAATAATTTCTGCATACATATGGGTTTCTGAAAACGAGTGGTCTGGCACTGGAGGGTGGGTGTAAGCTCCTCGCACAGCTTCATGAAGGCCTAGATCCTCATTTGGAAGTTCTGAAGCCATTAGTCATTAGCCAAAGTTTTCAAAATGATATTCTCCCACCACACCATGCTGATTCTCCTGGATTGGAAATGGGGCATACTGTGGCAATACTGGCAGTGAAAATATCTGTTCCATGGGACTACAGTGAATTATCACTCACCCTCTTGATCAGCCATCTTTGGCGTGTCAGAAAGCTCTGGCCTGATTCCATCAAGTATCTAGTGAATTCAGTACTGCACCTCATGAACATTTTTCCCCATGACAAGTAGCAGGAGAAGAACCACATCAACCAGGACTTGCTTCTGGTTTTCCAGCAGAAGGGAGAGGTGAGTGGGACCTGCCATCACAAAATGTGTGAAGGCGGGAGACAGTTCCAGCAACACACAGAAAGGGAATTCCTAGAGTGTCTCCTGTTGTGCACAATACTCAGGGATATTGTCCCTGAAATGGCAGCTCTAATATGGCAAACCCACAAGTGGAAGTGTGGATGAGGGTACACATGTGCACCCATGCCAAGCACAGCATATGTGGACACTCGGTCCAGCTATGGAGTACATGCACTAGCAGTACATCGACAACTACCTGTGAATGCTTGCAAGTGTAGACGTAACCTAAGATACAGACTTTGACTACACAATCACATACTAATTTCTCAAATAATACTCTATATCATCACATTTTTTCTATAACCTTAGATACACATATATAGCATCTTGTAACATTGCTTTCTTTCCTATATACTAATGTTATTTTTATCTTTCATGTTTTTATTTGTGTTGTTATTATCATTTTGTATTGTATAAAAGTTTTCCATTTTATCTTTGACTTAGGGTAAAACTCTCATTAACTCCGATGGGGTCAGGATTTCACCCTTAGGCTTTTTACAAACATGACCTCTTTAAGCATTTGTTTTAGTAATTTGGTCAGCATGCATTTTACAAGGTATTTTTCCTCCTTTGAGACAAATATACTTCTGGACACTAATTTATTTTAGAGACACAACACTCTCTCCTTCGTTAAGGTTTCAACTAGGTCCCATAATAAACCTTAACTTTTGTACATCCATTGTTAGAGGTTGTCTACAAGATTCATTCATTTGTCTGCACTAGTGAGGTGTAAACTTTAGTGAGCACTAGGGTGTCGTGCATTAACTTGCCCATGTGGACTCTACCAGCACGCAGTAAAAGTTTTCTAGTGTGCGTTAATGCAGTCCTGTTTCAAACAGCACTACAAGCACGTAGAGATAAAATCAGAAAGGCTTAAACAGAAAATGAATTTCACCTGGCAAGGGACATAAAAGGCAGTAAGAAGAGGTTCTTTAAATATATTAGGAGCAAAAGGAAGATGAAGGAACGTGTTGGTCCTCAGTCTACTTAACGGGAAGGAGAGCTAATAACGGATGACATCAGGAAGGCAGAGGTGTTTAAAGCTTATTTCGCTTTTTTGCTTATTTGTCTTCAGTAAAAAGGTTAATGGTGACCAGATACTCAACACTGTTAATATTAACAAGGGGGAAAGAACACAAGCCAAAATAGAGAAAGAAGAGGTTAAAGAATATTTAGATACGTTAGATGTATTTAAGTTGGCAGGACTTGATGACATTCATGCTAGATTTCTTAAGGAAGTAGCTGAAGTAATTCTGACACCATTAGCAATTATCTGTGGGAGTTCATGGAGAACAGGTGAGGTCTCAGAGAACTGGAGAAGGGCAAACATAGTACCTAGCTTCAAAAAAGGGAATAAAGAGGGAAATTATAGATCAGTCATCTTAACTTCAATACCTAGAAAGATACTGGAACAAATAATTAAACAATCTGTGAACAACTACAAGTCAACATGGTTATAAGGAATAGCCAGCATGGATTGGTCATGTTAAACCAACTGTCATGAATCGGGACATTGATTGTCAGGTCTACTGGCTGAAGTGAAGTCAAGCACAGTGGTCAGAACAGGATCCAGGCTTAGTGGTTGGAGCTGAAATTTAGAATCAGGAGTCAGAGCTAGAGCCAGAAGGTCAGTATCTAGAGCCAAAGGGTCTGAACCAGAGTTAGGAACCAAAGCCAGAAGTCAGTGCCAGACTCAGGAACCCAGTAGGATAGCAGGGCTGGAGTGGCCAGGGGCAGTGCAGAAGCAGGAATGGAGATTAGCTGGGAACAAGATAAGCAAAGGAATGATCGCAGCTGCAAGTATAAGTGTTGAGCAGCCAGAGACCAGTTGTTGCTGCTGAGCTTAAGAGCAGGCTTGCTGACTTACTTGGCCAATTAGGCAGCGTGGTCATTCAGGCTGTCCGGCTGTGGCTCAGTTGTGCTCATAGGCTGCCTGGAGACTGAGCAGGTGCAGCTACAAGTCCTCATTCCTGAGAGAAGCTACTTCCTCAAGGGCACCTCCTAGGGCCTCTGGACACAGCTTCTAGGGATGAGCTCAGGAGAATATTTATACCAGCTTGGGGGCATGGATATTTTCTGCTAGTTCCCACAACTGGTCATCAGAGCCATATCCCTCCCAGTCCACTAAATGGTGGAACTTTCCCCAAACTTGATTAGAGTCAAGAATTGATTGGACAAGGTATTCTTCTTGTCATTGGACCATAATGGGTGTTGACAGTGGGTTGGATCAACCTGAGAAGGGGTTCTTGATGTAGGATTTCAGGAGGGAAGCCTGGAACATGGGGTGGATTTTCACTGACTCAGGCAGATGAAGCCTGCATGTCACTGGATTGACCTGTTTGATGATCTTGAACAGCCCCATGTATTGGTGATCTAACTTGGCTGTAAGCTGGAGGTTTCAAGTTCACATCATGACCTTGTCCCCATAGGTAGGCTAGGTGTGGCTTATTTGCATACTGCTTATAGACCTTTTTAGTACTTCTAGATGTTCTATGAGCTCTTGTTGTATATAATGCAGATGAGTGACCAGGTCCATTTCTGCAGGGACTGAGCAGTTTGTAGGCAGCCCCAGATGGAAGCAAGGATGTAAGCCATAACTGGCACAGAAGGGCTTCTGCCAAGTGGAGGCATGAATCACATTGTTACAAGCAAATTTGGCATATGGGAGCAGGGAGATCCAGTCATCCTGGTGGTAATTTAGAGAGCACTGGAGGCATTGTTCAAGAATCTAGTTCACCCGGTCCATCTGTGTACGATATGCAGTGGAGGTAAAAAGTTCTACCCTTAGGAGTCTGAAGACCTCTCACCAGACACAAGAGACAAACCATGGGCCTCAGTCCAACACAATGCCGGTCGATAGTCCGTGGAGCATTCAAGAAAGAGGCAGACCGTTTCCAGGGCAGTGGGAACCATGCAAAAGGGGATAAAGTGTGCCATCTTGTGTAAGTACATCCAGAGGAGCAGTGTAGTTCTACTGTGAAACCCAAGGACACAGTAAACCATGGGCTGAGATGGAGCGAATGGGGTGAAGGAGTCCAAATGCCCTTCTGAGGGGGTTCTTAGTCCAGGAACACTGATCACAGGAGTCAGTGTATTTCCTGAGAGACAAGGTGGGTGAGGTAATTGTGACATTGCACCCCATACTCTTCATAGTGAAATTATTATAATATGATTATGGCATAATGATAATGTATTTTATGCAAGATAAGTCATGTGAAGTATCATTGTAAAGGTTATGACTTACTGAATATGATTATCCTACTTGTATGCATCTATCATTTTTGTTTCTCATGTTAGGACTATTGTCTATGTATCTATTACAAATGGGTTTACGTATCGAAATGCCCACTAGGCAGAATGCACTCAGCCTAGATGGCTGGCTGGGAAGGGCCCATTCAAGTTAATGAACAATTAGGGAGAACAATAGGCCTTAGAAGCAGCTTATCTCCCACTTGGGGAGGGAGGGGCTCCCTGAGGATGCTACAAACAGCCTCTTACTCATGGCTGCTAGGTCACTCCAGGCACAAGTGTCAGGTCACCGGATACTGGACTCCATCTTGGGATACTAGTGTTTTTCCACTGACTGGTGTGGGAACCAAGCTTTGAAACAAAGGGTTCCCACCATATGCAAAAGCTACATAAGGCAGGGGAGTGACATCACTGTAGTTCTTCACTGACTCCCCGCCCAAAGAGACTCCTGGAAACACCTGAGGAACAAAGACTGAACTGGGGGGAAGTGCTGGATGCCCCAATCTGCTGTCCCCTCCCGCACCCTAACTCCCTCCCAGAGCCTGCGCCCCGCACCTCCTCCCGCATCCCAATCCCCAGCCTCACACCCCCTCCCGCACCCAAACTCCCTCCCTCTTAGTTAACTGGCATTTTTCACTTACCAGCACCATGCCGGATAAAACAGTTTTTACTGTAGTATATCAAGCTTAGTTTGTGTGTTTTATTTATTTGCTAGGTAATCTTCTTTGATCCGTTTGCTATCCCTTATAATCAATTAAAATGTTTTTGTAGTTAATAAACTTGTTTTTGTTTTGTCTAAAATCAGTGTGTGTGGAAATCATAATTTGGGGCAGAAAGCTGTTGTATATTTCCTCTCCACACTGAGGGAGGAGGCGAATTTTATGAACTTACTCTGTACACATGTACACTCCAGAGAGGAAGTGCATGCCTTAGGAACTGGGAGGTGCCCTAGCTGTGCCCCCCCCCCATACAGAGCTGATCACAGCTTCTATACGCAACTGGGTGTGTCCCTACCTGATTCTGTGCTGGTGAAGTGCAGGCTGGTGCCTGGGAGAGGGCTTGGCAGGCTGGTCACAGCAGTACAGTGTAAAGAGAGCCCAAGCTGGTGGGTCAGGGGGGTTCAGTGGTACCCCAGTTCCAGGTAGCACCCCGGCGGGGAACCCATCACAGTAATATCTTTTATTGGACCAATGTTTATTGGAGAAAGAGACAAGCTTTCAAGTGCCACAGAGCTCTTCTTGAGGTCTGTGAAAGGTAATCAAAGTGCCACAGCTAAACATAAGATGGAACAGATTGTTAGGCATAACAAAGTACTCTACTTAGGAAGGAACAATCAGTTGCACATATACAAAATGGGAAATGACTGCCTTGGAATGAGTACTGCAGAAAGGAATCTGGGGGTCCTAGTGGATCAAAAGCTAAATATGAGTGAGCAATGTAACACTGTTGCAAAAAAAGCAAACATAATTCTGGGATGTATTAGTGAGAGTATTGTAAGCAAGACATGAGAAGTAATTCTTCTGCTCTGCTCCTCGCTGGTTAGGCTTCAACTGGAGTATTGTGTCTGGTTCTGGGTGCCACATTTCAGGGAAGATGTGGACAAATTGGAGAAAGTCCAGAGAAGAGCAACAAAAATGATTAAAGGTCTAGAAAACATGACCTGTCAGGGAAGACTGAAAAAATTGGGTTTATTTAGTCTGGAGAAGAGAAGACTGAGTGGGGGACATGATAACAGTTTTCAAGTACATAAAAGGTTGTTACAAGCAGGAGGGTTCTCATTAACCTCTGAGGATAGGACAAGAAGCAATGGTCTTAAATTGGAGCAAGGGCAGTTTAAGTTGGACATTAGGAAGAACTTCCTGACTGTCAGGGTGGTTAACCACTGGAATAAATTGCCTATTGGAGATTTTTAAGAGCAGATTAGACAAACACCTGTCAGGGATGGTCTAGATAATAATTAGTCCTGCCATGAGTACAGGGAATTGGACTAGATGAACTCTCAAGGTCCCTTCCAGTCCTACAATTCTATGATATTAGGAAATACTTTCTAACTGTAAGAGTAGTTAAATTCTGAAGTAGACTTCCAAAGGACATTGTTGAATCCCCATCACTGAAGGTTTTTTAGAACAAGTTAGACAAATACCTGTTAGGAATGGTCTAGATGTACTTGGTCCTACCTCAGCACAGAGGGCTGAACCTGAGGACCTCTTGAGGTTCCTTCCAGCCCTACATTTCCATGGTTAACATACACTAGGGAACTTTTAGGGCATACCAGCAGGGTCCACATAGACCAGTTACCAGTCGGAGAACACTTCAATCTCTCTGGTCACTCGATCTCAGAGCTAAAGGTCGCAATATTAGAACAAAAAGACTGCAAAAACAGACTCCAACGAGAGACTGCTGAATTGGAATTAATTTGCAAACTGGATACAATTAACTTAGGCTTGAATGGAGACTGGGAGTGGATGTGTGATTACACAAAGTAAAACTATTTCCCCATGTTTATTCCCCACCCACCCCCCACTGCTCCTCAGATGTTCCTGTTAACTGCTGGAAATGGCCCACGTTGATTATCACCACAAAAGGTTTTCTCCCCCTGCTCTCCTGCTAGTAATAGCTCATCTTAAGTGATCATTCTCCTTACAGTGTGTATGATAACACCCATTTTTTCATGTTCTGTGTGTATATAAATCTCCTCACTGTATTTTCCATTGAATGCATCTGATGAAGTGATCTGTAGCTCACGAAAGCTTATGCTCAAATAAATTGGTTAGTCTCTAAGGTGCCACTAGTACTCCTTTTCTTTTTATGGACCAGTTAGTGCATGACACATTAATGCACATTAGAATTACACCCCTCTGGTGCACACTAGTGCTTACCATGTAGACAAGTCCTTAGCTTCTCACACAAACATTTTTGTGGCTTCTTCCATGCTGCTCCTTTTACACTGAATACCCTCCCTGAAGTCACTTGCATTCCCTTTTGATCCCTCCTCAAGACCCACCTTTGCTGTCATGACTACAAGAAATGAGGCAATTAATGATGAGTAGATTGGGGACAGCTGACTTCTTATGTATAATATTTTAAAAATTCTAATATGTCTGTATTGCTATGCAATGGTCTGCCTATTAATTGGTACTTCCCAGTGGCAGCACAACACTGGTGGTTCAAGACCTGCACTACCTATTAGAACTGATTTTGAAGGAAAGAATAATAAAGAACCATGGAGATAAATGGAAAATGGGATAAAATGCAATATTTTTACCAAAGGTAGATCATGCCAAACTAACTTGATACATTTCTTTAATAATAGATTTTTTAGACAAGGATCAGAATATCAAACAAGAATTGGATGACCTAGAGGACTGGAGTAATAGAAATGGCATGACATTTAATAATACAAAGTGCAAGGTCATGCCTTTGGGACTAATAGAGTAATACAAAAAAAATCAGTTATAAATTGGGGGAACCTCAGTTGCAAACAACAGAGGAGGAGAAAGACCTGAGCGTATTAGTTGATCACAGGAGGACTATGAGCCACCGATATAATAGGGCAGTGGAAAAGGCAAATGAGATCTTCAGATGCACCAGATGAGGTATCTCTAATAAAGATAAGGAAGTAACACCATTGTACTAGGCACTTGTAAGACCTCATCTGGAATTCTGTGTGCAATTCTCGTCACTCATGTTCCAAAGAGATTAATTCAAACTGGAACAGGAGCAGAGAAGGGCTACTAAGAGGATCAGAGGAATGGGGAGTCTTTCTTAAGGAGCGGAAGCTAAAAAAGCTTGTTTTGTTTTGTTTAGTCTATCAAAATGAAGATGGGTTTCAGAGTAACAGCCGTGTTAGTCTGTATTCGCAAAAAGAAAAGGAGTACTTGTGGCACCTTAGAGATTGGTTAGTCTCTAAGGTGCCACAAGTACTCCTTTTCTTTTTTTAAAATGAAGATGGAAAGGAGATATGATTAAGGCTACGATTATGTCACAGAGGTCATGGAATCTGTGACTTCCATTGACCTCTGTGACATTTTCTGGCCCCGGGCTGGAGCTCCAAGCTCCCCTCCCACCCCCAGCAGCTTCCAGCCCCCACCCTGGTGGGGGGACCCTGCAGTTGCCCAACCGGAGGGAGCAGCAGGAAAAACCCCCACAGCTGCCCAGCCGCACTGAGCAGTGTGGGGATCCTGCAGCTCCCAGATTTTGTACACTGAATGAGGTAAGGATGCTGTAGAACAAATAGAATGTGAACATGTAATTAAAGAGTGTATCATGCTCTGTATGCACAATGGGGACTGAATTAAGTTTGCACAAGCAACGTTAATTCTGGCATGTCCTAACTTATGAATGCTTCACTTTGTAATCTTATTTTTTTTAACATTGTTGTATGGGTATGTCATATACATATATATTGATTGCACCCCTCTTCCCACTCTTTGTATATTCCCTGTCCTCTTAGGCCCAACTCTGCAAACATTTCAGCACAGATCAAAGGGAAACCAAATCAACAGGATTACTCATGTAAATAATTTACATGAGTGTAAAAAGCTCCAACGGCTACCCAGTGTGTGAGATACACTCCATCTGTGCGAGTAGAGACAGCAGCACTGTGTCTGTGAGAGGGAAGGGGTGTTACCTGGGATGAATTTCTGCCATTTCTGCTCTAGGTGGTATTTCACACAGCTGTTCCCCGAGGGGTATATTATGATCTGTTCATCAAAGTAACAAACGTTGTTTGCGACTCGAGAGCGGAGCCCAAAGATGTGGAGAGACTGAGCCACAATCACGGACATGGTGTCCCCGATGCTGCGGGTTCTGCTGGGAGAAAGATACAGGGCATAACACAGACCCCACCACCCGTGCCAACGGCTCCCCGTTCTCCCGCTTCGCCCCACCACGCCAGGCTCCCTTCTTCGGCGCCGGCTCCGCGCCTCAGCCCCCTCCTCCCGTCAGCCGCCCCTCCTCGCGCCCCGCCCGCTCCCCACACACCGCAGCGCTCCCCGCGATCCTCCGCGCCTCAAGAGCCTCTCGGCTTGTTGCCATGGAGACCGAGTCCCACAAGCGAGAGTTTGACCCGGAAGCGGAACTGAGTAGGCCTCGGCGGCGGAGGCCGGAAGTGAGTGTCTCACGAGCCGCCTGTCTTTGGTGCTGAGGGTCCGCGTGGCAGGGAAAGGAACTGGCTGCTGAGGTAAGAGCGGGACCCAGCGCCTCTCTCCCCGCGCTGGGCTGTTGCCACGTGGACTGCGGGACTGCCCCCGTGCTGCCCCGTTCTCGGCCAGACCCGGGCTTCTGGGTTCTCGCCCTGCCCTGCCCGCTGCTGGTACGGGGCTGCGGCTCGTCTCCCTGGGCCCGGGTGGAGCGTATTTCGGTGCCGAGTTAGTCCTGGCGTCGGGGGAGACTCCTCACCCCCACTGGGTTCACTCTGCTGCTAACAGACCGACCGGCCCTTGGGCGCCCCTTCACAGCTCCCCCCTCGGCTTCCCGCCGGCGCGGTGACCGCACGGCCTGGTCCTGGTGTTCAGAACGGGCACTTGGTGTAGCGGCGCTTGTACGGTGCTTTAACGGGACGATGACTACTTAAAAATCACACTTCTATTTGGAAACCTTTGCTGTTACAGGAGATGCCTAAGGCTCCATCCTATAAGCACTTACGTGAATACCTGTGTGCGCTTCAGTAGCCCCACTGATTTCAGTTGACTACTCGTGTGTTAAATGATGTCTGCATGAGTGCTTGCAGTGTTGCGGGCTAAAATTTCTATAATGGAAAGAGATTAGAAAGGAGGTGTTGTGAACCTGAGCTGTAGGTAACTTTAATAAGGCGTGTAAAAAGGTTACCTCTCCCTGTCTTTGAGTCCACCTGGCAGCTTTTGTGGTTGTACAATAATGTTTTCCTTCCTTTATGCTGTGTGGAAAACATGAGAACAGCCATACAGGGTCAGGCCAAAAGTCCATCTAGCTTCAGAGGGAATGAACAACTCGTACAAACAGGGAACATGAATTCAGTGTTACTCCTGAGGGAATTCTGTGCTAAAACATTAAAAATTCTGCACACAATATTTCAAAATTCTGCATATTTTATTTGTCAAAATAACACTATAATTACAACTATTTTGGTAATTTATTTCAAAATATCTGTCAGCAGGGATGTCTGCAGCAATACAGAGCAGAAAAGAAAATTGCTGGTCATTTTTTTTTTTTTTGCAAATTGATTCCTTTACTAGGCATATTAATACAGAACTTTGTGTAATTCTTTTAAATTACGATACAGAACTATTTCCTGCACCTGTCAGAAGCATGTAAAGGAGGAGCTGAGAGATAGCAAAGGCCCCTGGGAGTGAACCTGGGTGTAGGTGAGAGGTTTTTCTTGGGGGGGGGGGGGGGATTGTTATGGTGTTGGGAAGTCTCCCCCATGTAGACCCTGACTGACCCCAAGCCTCTCCCATTCAGTCAGGCACGTCTGCTCCTGTCCCCACACCCCCCATCCCCATGAATCTCTGCAGCCACCCTCCCCTATCCACAGGCTCAATGCTGTCACCCCACTGGCTCCTGAGCTCATGCTCCAGTCTGTCCCCCTCACTAGCCATTCTGAACCTCAGTCTGTGACGCACACCCCCCGCCCAGCAGTCCTGTGTGCCCCACTCTGTCCTAACCTGGCTCTGCAGGCAGAGTGCTGTGATGAACTCTGCTCCTACAGGAATTCTGCCACACTGAGTGTAGAATTTTATATTTTCCCACATGAAACGCATTTTGCCAAATAAGTGCTGCAGTTCTGCCTTTTGCACACCAGAGGCCACTGTGGCGCTAGAACAGACGCATGAATGTGTCAGGCTGCTCTGGCGCCACAGCGGCCTCTGGTGGGCAAAAGGTGGAACTGATGCACTTATTATGACCGAAAAGAAAAGGAGTACTTGTGGCACCTTAGAGACTAACCAATTTATTTGAGCATAAGCTTTCGTGAGCTACAGCTCACTTCATCAGATGCTCACGAAAGCTTATGCTCAAATAAATTGGTTAGTCTCTAAGGTGCCACAAGTACTCCTTTTCTTATTAGGACCTATCACTCTCACAGATCTTGGGAGACAGGCCCCCTGTCTGCTTACAGACAGCCCCCCTACCTGAAGCAATTACTCACTAGCAACCACACAACAGAACCACTAACCCAGGAACCTATCCTTGCAACAAAGCCCGTTGCCAACTGTGTCCACATCTATTCAGGGGACACCATCATAGGGCCTAATCACATCAGCCACGCTATCAGAGGCTCGTTCACCTGCTCATCTACCAATGTGATATATGCCATCATGTGCCAGCAATGCCCCTCTGCCATGTACATTGACCAAACTGGACAATCTCTATGTAAAAGAATAAATGGACACAAATCAGACGTTAAGAATTATAACATTCAAAAACCAGTCGGAGAACACTTCAATCTCTTTGGTCACTCGATTACAGACCTAAAAGTGGCAATTCTCCAACAAAAAGACTTCAAAAACAGACTCCAACGAGAGACTGCTGAATTGGAATTAATTTGCAAACTGGATACAATTAATGTAACTTAAATTAACTGGATGAATGCACTATAAGGTGGGTAGAAAGTTGGCTAGATTGTCGGGCTCAACGGGTAGTGATCAATGGCTCCATGTCTAGTTGGCAGCTGGTGTCAAGTGGAGTGCCCCAGGGGTCGGTCCTGGGGCCGGTTTTGTTCAATATCTTCATAAATGATCTGGAGGATGGTGTGGATTGCACTCTCAGCAAATTTGCGGATGATACGAAACTGGGAGGAGTGGTAGATATGCTGGAGGGCAGGGATAGGATACAGAGGGCCCTAGACAAATTGGAGGATTGGGCCAAAAGGAATCTGATGAGGTTCAATAAGGATAAGTGCAGGGTCCTGCATTTAGGACGGAAGAACCCAATGCACAGCTACAGACTAGGGACCGAATGGCTAGGCAGCAGTTCTGTGGAAAAGGACCTAGGGGTGACAGTGGACGAGAAGCTGGATATGAGTCAGCAGTGTGCCTTTGTTGCCAAGAAGGCCAGTGGCATTTTGGGATGTATAAGTAGGGGCATAGCGAGCAGATCGAGGAACGTGATCGTCCCCCTCTATTTGACATTGGTGAGGCCTCATCCGGAGTACTGTGTCCAGTTTTGGGCCCCACACTACAAGAAGGATGTGGATAAATTGGAGAGAGTCCAGCGAAGGGCAACAAAAATGATTAGGGGTCTGGAACACATGACTTATGAGGAGGCTGAGGGAACTGGGATTGTTTAGTCTGCAGAAGAGAAGAATGAGGGGGGATTTGATAGCTGCTTTCAACTACCTGAGAGGTGGTTCCAGAGTGGATGGTTCTAGACTATTCTCAGTGGTGGAAGAGGACAGGACAAGGAGTAATGGTCTCAAGTTGCAGTGGGGGAGGTTTAGGTTGGATATTAGGAAAAACTTTTTCACTAGGAGGGTGGTGAAACACTGGGATGCGTTGGCTAGGGAGGTGGTGGAATCTCCTTCCTTAGAAGTTTTTAAGGTCAGGTTTGACAAAGCCCTGGCTGGGATGATTTAATTGGGGATTGGTTCTGCTTTTGAGCAGGGGGTTGGACTAGATGACCTCCTGAGGTCCCTTCCAACTCTGATATTCTATGATTCTGTGAACTTAGGCTTGAATAGAGACTGGGAGTGGATGGGTCATTACACAAAGTAAAACTATTTCCCCATGTTTATCCGCGCCCCCCTCCCCCTTCCTCAGACATTCTTGTCAATTGCTGGAAATGGCCCACCTTGATTATCACTACAAAAGGGTTCCCCCGCTCTCCTGCTGGTAATAGCTAACCTTACCTGATCATTCTCCGTACAGCGTGTATGGTAACACCCATTGTTTCATGTTCTCTGTGTATATAGATCTCCCCACTGTATTTTCCACTGAATGCATCCGATGAAGTGAGCTGTAGCTCACGAAAGCTTATGCTCAAATAAATTGGTTAGTCTCTAAGGTGCCATAAGTCCTCCTTTTCTTTTTGCGGATACAGACTAACACGGCTGCTACTCTGAAACTAGGCAAAATGTGTTCTTTATGCGAGACAGATTAATTCTGCGTGTCTGCAGATATGCAGAATTCCCCCAGGAGTAGAACGTGCAGGGAACAGAATGAAACTGACTTAAGCTTAAAGTGCTGTCAAGTGTAGTAAGTAAATACAATAGAACCTGAGAGTTACAAACACTTCAGGAATGAAGGTTGTTCTTAACTCTGAAATGTTTGTAACTCTGAATAAAATGTTTTGGTTGTTCTTTCAAAAGTTTACAACTGACCATTGACTTAATACAGCTTTGAAACTTTACTATGCAGAAAAAAATACTGCTTCCCTTAATTTTTTTAGTAGTTTGCATTTAACACAGTACTGTACTGTATTTGTATGGGTGGGGGGAGTTGTATCTCTGCTGCTGCCTGATTGCATACTTCCAGTTCCAAATAAGGTGTGTGGTTAACTGGTCAGTTTGTAACTCTGAGGTTCTACTGTAGAGAAAATGGAGAATTATTTCCTCTAGATTTCATTTATAGCAACTTGAAGGATTATTTGTAGTAACAAGCAAAAAGAAAAAAAAATTAGTGTTGCACACAATTTTACCTCAGTCTTTAATAAGTGCAGCATTATAATAGCCTTTATGACATAGGGTTTTATATGGAACATATACACAGCAGAATAGTATTTTCATCCTCATACAGATGAAAAATTGGTTGAATTAATATTACTCAAACTTTCAAAAGGAAAAAATATATTTGGGTTGAGACCCAGCATTTAAAAAATGAGAATTTCTGGACAGCTGTGTGTCTGAAAACAGGGCTGTGAACACTATCTGTGAACACTGCAGTAAAAATCCATTGGAGGAGGAATTTTCAATCTCAGCACTTCAGAACTAGCAACATCAGACAGCAATCCCCTGTTAGGGGAACAAAGCACATGTGCACACTCCCTCTATGCATCTAGCATCATATTCCTGCACAGGGAACATGACTCATCCACTCTGCAACCAACCATTTCTTTTGAGCCAGGCTGGGTACAAGTCAGACTCTCATCCATCCTTATGCAGTTCTGTAGATACAGAGATGAACATAGTATGAGAAACCAAATAGAACAGAGTACACATGACCTTCATCTGTTTCTTTCTCCAAGTTAAAGATGGCAGACTATGAAAATCAGTCGTTGTCAGAGTCCGAGTCAGAAGAATCGGTCATCACTGACAAAGAGGTAAACTTAATCCCAAGGAGCTTGAGCAAGATTTCCCCAATGCTGTGTGGGGAGAAGGAGTGCAGATTCCCCTGGATGAGAACACCTAACCCTACACAATGAAGGGGGTTGCGGAGGAGGCATCAGTTAGAACATCAAGCTTCCCCAATTATACTAAAATGTTTCACCACTGCCTATTGTGTGTGGGAGGGGTGTCAGCAGAAAAAGATCATAGAATATCAGGGTTGGAAGGGACCTCAGGAGGTCATCTAGTCCAACCCCCTGCTCAAAGCAGGGCCAATCCCCAGTTTTTGCCCCAGATCCCTAAATGGCCCCCTCAAGGATTGAACTCACAACCCTGGGTTTAGTAGGCCAATGCTTAAACCACTGAGCTATGCGTCCCGCCTTTCTTCCCCCCGAGAGCTCTTCTCTCTTGTGGCCTGTTGTGGATAGGATTTCACATTTTTTATCTGAGTTCTTATCCTCTATCCATCAATGTGGTGTGTGAGCCCCTGACATGTTCTGCCTTTATCCCCTCCCCTTAGTCGGCTGGCTTTCCTGATTATGGATGTGCTTATGAGTGATAAGTTCCTGCTTTGGCCCAAGTGTTCAGCCCCTGGCAAGGGACATAATCTATCTTCTCTGGACCAATCTGTGACCAATCTCCTTCTGTGCAGCTCCAGGCAGCATTTTCCAGGGGTGCCCTGAAGCCAGGGCTGAATGTTGTGCTTGAGGGGCACAAGAAGACTCTTAACAATGTGGTGAGTACTGTGTCTGTGTAGGCTGTGACTCTGGTGTGTGCATGCAAGTGCTTATATGGGAAGAGTTTGCTTTTGAAGGTTGGGCTTGTTCATGTGGCTACCTATAGGAATCACAGAGGTTAGTGAATTAAAAACTCTTAGAGCATTTATTCAGTTATCGCATACATCTTTGGTGGGGAACACTGCAGTGGTAAAGGCTGGGTTTGTTATGGAACTAGTACTGTCATACCAATTTCCTTTTTACACTATGAAGTCCTTAAGTGAGTTGATCATGTTCTTCGCTGCTTTAATGCTGAGACACCACGGTCGATATTACTCATTGACTTTAGCTTCCATGTAGATTACAGGATTTGTTCGTTTACGATTTTATGGCCTGTGGCAACTATCAGGTTATCTCAAGTTGTTGAAGACTCAGCTGGCCATACTGAGGTTTAGGCATTTGGGTTATGATTAAACAGTAGAAGGTTGGATAGTCAATCCATATCAGGGACCAATGGTTAGAGCCCTGCACTGATACAAAATTTGAATCTGCATCCATCTGCAAATATTGTCCGGGGATGCGCATATAAAGTGGATATTGGCAGATTTGCTGGGCTCTACCAATTGTTGCCTCCTCCCCAGGATCCTGGGAAGTAGATCCCAGCTGAAGGAGTCCAGTAAAGTAACTTTTCTTTGCCTTTTTGGGTTTTAATTTAGTGTTTGGTTCACTTCAGATTTTATAGAAAATGTTTTACCTTTGCCACAAGGCTAACCTACCAAGTTTGAAGCCATTATATGTCTTTTTTGTGAACCTTTAGGTGGGTGGATCCAAAATCAGAAACTGAGCTTCCATTAGTTCATCATAACTATGGTTTGACTGCCATTACTACATAATGCAGTTCCCTAGTGCATACTCGCTGTCCCAGAACAGCTTTTGACGTACCAAAACACTTTCTGGAGTGGTCTTGTGGGGACACAGAACTGGTGTGTGGCAGGCACGTGTTTAGGGAATAAAATACCTTGCTGGAGGAAGATTTTTAGCTTGTGGAGAGCTTAATAATTGGGCTGGGCCCAGTTTGTTCCAAAATGCACTTGCAAAAGGTCAGTAGAATTACTGGCTGGTTGGTGTGTATGCCTGCCTGGCAGTATTAGACCACTGCTCCCAACACTCACTCTGCACAGCTCAACGCTATCGTAGGGTATGTCTGCACTGCTGTTGGAAGGTTTGATCTAGATAAATCAAAGCTAGCTTGAGTAATAATAGCAGTGAAGCTGCTGCAGTATGGGCAGCTTCACGGATTTACTCTTCCCACCCAGACCCTAGGTACATACTTGCTGCAGCAGCGCGGGCAGAGGCTGCTCTTCACTCCTATTGTTACTTGAGCTAGCTTTAATCTAGCTAGATCAGAGCTAGCTCGGGTATGTCTAGACTTGCTTCAGTCACACCTCCCAGTTGCAGTGTAGATATACCCGTAGAAGCACACTCATTTGCTGTCATATTAACTTTAGATTCTTTAACAGCAGTGTTATTTTTGCGTGCCCAAAAGTGTACTGAGTACTTTCCACAATCTAAAATCAAGGTTGCTGTTGCATGAAAGAGTGGGAAGCAAGGAAGGAACAAAATTATAAGATCACACAATCACTCGTTTAAATCATGGACCTGATCTGGTGTTTGATCCTGCCTCATTTCCCTTTCTCGGGGTTCTCAAACTACACCCAGATTCTTGAGTCAAACACCCCTTCTTGAGGTCTGGTTTATTAAAACATCATCACAGTTAAATGTCAGGTTAAGTCAAAACAAGTCTGTCCCCACTCTGCAATTTTTTCCTCCAAAACTCCATTCATGCTGCCTGGCATTTCCTCAAGCTGCTTCTTAAGGCTTTTCATCTCCTGCTCCTCATTGCAGCTAGCCTTTGCATTTAGCTGGTATGGAGCGCTCCTTCTCTGGTCCTCTTTGACCCTACCTCTCCACAGGAATCTTGCTGCTCTCTTAAATTGAATTCAGCAGACAGTCTTATCTGCCTCAAAGGCCATCACCTGGGGAGGCAGCTAACAAGTCAAGGGTGGGGTTGAGCCCAACTCCCTTAAAGGGGCAGCCCATCCTAATATGGAGATATAGAATTGCTAGCCTTCAAAAGACAAACTTGTTTTGTGTCTTGCTGTTAATAGAACTGTCCTTCTTTTTCTAGGATGGCTTGAAGCAATGTTTGTGTGAATTCAAGCAGCAGCTTGCCTGGGTGGAAAGGCTGGATGTGACCTTGGGTCAGGCACCAAACGTCATGAGTCCAACCTCATATCACACACCTGACAAAGCCACCGTCGACCCTGAGGATGACTTCCAGCGAGAGATGAGCTTGTGAGAGGGGGCGACGTTCTCCTATGGGGCCCCAGAGTCATACCACACACATGGCCTATCCACATACACAACCTAGTGTTGCATCACTATCACATCTTGCCATGCTCTGCACGCCATCAGTGTCGTGCCTTCCATCCACATGCCGATGTCACATCACTTTCGATCCTTAATGCATATACATGTGTAACAACTCGACACCCATGTGTCATGCTGCTATAAACCCTAAAAATATATTCCAGAATAGAACAAGACATCTTGAAGCTTGAAATCCTTCCCTGTTTTGGATTCTGAGATTTTGTGCTTTACCCTCTTTTGGCAGGCCTGGATTATAAAACGATCAATCATGAGAAAATATTTTAGTAATATAAATCTTGGTTTTTACTTAAAATAGACTCTCTTAAAAAATTGTGCTTTATATTCAGATAATTTAAATCTTGGGTAGATTAAAAAAACTTTGAATTTAAGTATGAAATAAGTGTTGAATTTTCTTGTCAAGAAAATTCTTTTTTTTAATTAAATTCAAATATATTAAGTTCTCTTTAGAGAACTGCTTCCTTACAAATCTAAACTTCAAGGGGAAAAAAAATATATTAACGCATATCAGGCTGTATTTTGTGTGGAAGGCACTCAGGTACTTTAGTAATGGTTGGCAGTAGAAAATCCTAAAATTGATGGGGGGGGGTTTGTATCTGTGACCTCCTACCCAGAGGTCTTGAGGTGGTCTCTATTTTCATGTGGGATATTATCTCGTTGAAACAAATACAATGAAATCCTTCAGACTGTCTTAATTTCCAGGACACGAGAAAATCACGGGCACTGCAATTTTTTTTGTACATGGTGGTATTCTGTACATTCTAAACCTATATTAAACTTGCCAAGGTAGTTGCACAATGTAAAAAAAATTGCTGCCCTGTTAAACCAGTCTTATAGAAAACTGTCTCCAATGAAATAGCAGGAGCTGCAAAGGTGGTAACTAATTTCCATGCCTAATTAAACAGATCATTTCTTTTAAAAATACCTGTAGCACACCACTAAGGTTCCAAAGTGAAAATGGAAGTTCCTGTAGCATCTTGGTGTCATTGCAATTCTGCCTATTTTATGGTTTGCATTTTACAGTACAATTTGTAAAATTGTAAACTGCATGTTAACCAGAAAAACAGGAATAGAAATACAACGTGAGCTATGTGTCTCGGTTAATGTTGTTGGCACCTTAATTTCTGGGCTCTTTGCATTTTTAATGTTGCTCTGATATAGTTTTGGGATTTTATGTAAATTGTATTTATCTTGCATGAAATAGCTAATATGAACTGAGTTCCTGATGTCCATGCCCAGTGTGCTTTAGACCTTACTGTTAACTTTAACTTGCTGTCCCATTGTTTTCCCAGTTACCGTCAGGCCCAGGCAGCGGTGCTGAAGGCCCTTCCTTGGCTACATCACCAAAAAGTCCCCACAAGGAGGCCAGATGATTACTTTGCAGAGATGGCCAAATCTGACCAACAGATGCAGAAGGTATTAAACTTGATTTGGCATTGGATGTCTTTTCTTCCCTCAGATTCCCGAGTGTAGGTCTTAGACTACGTAAAGCACAGACTTTAGGATTGAACAATGATACATGAGTGAAACATGGTCAGACTTGAAGTCTGTCAGCACATATGGAATCCAGACTAGTGATCTACTCTGTCTTCAGGAGTGCCCTGTAATAGATGCTTCAGAGGAGGGTGCAAAAAAACACATATAATGGACAATTTTGAAATAGTCTGCTCTCAGGGGAATTGTAAAGTGAAATAGAAATGATTATAATAGGGAATTGGGAGTTAGGAGTGAATTGGATCCATCACATATTTTAATCCAGAGTCTGTTAGGTTCATATTACAGAATTTGTTTTTTATAATATTAAAAACACAGGACTTTTTCCTAATGTTCTCATGACCTGACAGAATCTTGCTGAAGCCCTGACCATTATCCCCAGGGAATTATGGCTTGTTGTGAAGCACTTCACTATGGAACAAGTTTTTCTTACTGTTAGTGTTGGTTGTCTTTGAAGAGCAGAGGTTTATTCTTATGCTTCAGTTGTTACCTCCACATATTGCAGAACTTTCCAGTAAGAATCTCTCTAATCTTTGGATTGATTGTATAATTGCATTCTTTCTTAAAGTCCAGTAAAAGCTTTTAATTGTTTGGGGGCGAGGAGGAAGGGGAAAGATTGAATTCTGTCACAGGGAGAGGCCAGTGATTTCACTAACATTATCCAAGATTCAGGTCCCTTCTAGGGGAACTGCTCAATCTCGTCTATAAATCCAAAAGGATTGGGCAAAAGTGATAGCTTTGTCTCAATCTGTTCAGTAAGAGCTTGTTCTGTTGAGGCTGCACTTGATCTCTGTACATGCCATTAATCTTCTGGCCAAATCTGGGTTGAAGAAAACCAGAAGACCGGGAGTTTCTGCAGTGAGCATTCCCAAACTTGAGTTATCTGACCCTATTAGAGAGAGGAAGCTGTATCTAAAAATCACTACATGCAATAGAGAATGTGGCACTGGGTCTAGGCAGCAGCTTTAGGAGGACCTTAGGGATTTAATAAATATAGACTACATTTAGTGCATAGTGTAAAGATTTACAGCATGTTTTATTTTTATACCTGAGTAATGGCCCTACCCATATGGCTTATCCATCTCATGGTTCGCATAGCCACATCTTCCTTTGCATAACAAGAACATTTATTTTGTTTCCTAATAAGATTCGACACAAGCTCAAGAGTAAACAGGCAGCAATGGAGAAGTCTGAGAAAGCAAAACAGCTTCGTGCATTGAGAAAATATGGCAAAAAGGTGAGGAGGTGGAGAAACTTATCGGGCAAGAAGGAAACCCATCGGTGGCAAGACCCTGGAGCCTGTGGGTGGTGATCCCAGATATTGTTTGGGAACCCAGAGAGTGAAACCTCTTGGACAGCATTTCCAGCTGTTGTTTGGGGACACTGCGAAGGAGGGCCTTGAACATGACCCTGTTTGGCCAGTTTACTATGCCTGTTTGGGGGTGTGGAGGGGGAAAATATAAAGACAGTGGCACCCCTTGGGAGCGTTTGTAGTACAGTAGGGAGAAAAACCCATATTATCTCTTGTTACAGGTACAAACAGAGGTTCTGCAGAAGAGGCAAAAGGAAAAAGCAACTGTGCTGAATGCAATCAAGAAATACCAGAAAGGTGAAGTCATCAGTCTCGCCACAAGAGAGTGCTGAGGGAACAGGAAGAGGACAGTGAGATAAGAGCACTGCAGCATGTGGGGTGTCATTAGCCAAAACTGGAGAGGAGTGAGTTGGAAAAGGGCACTGCTGAACGTAGAGATACACAGAGCAGCAGTAGTGGTAGCACAAAGACTCTTAAATAGGCAGAGCCTAGTGGGCGATAAAACTGCCATTGACTAATGCTGTAGCTCTTACATTGGAAATTCTTCTGTCTGATTCAGTGGTAGCAGCTCCACAAATGTTCTGCTCTTGCAGGTCTCTCTGACAAGCTGGATTTCCTGGATGGGGAACAGCCACCACCACATCAAGGGAAGAAGGAAGGAGATGGTGGTCAACGAATAAAGAAAGGGTGAGATGGGGAAGTTTGAGGCATTGCAGCTGGAGCCAGTATATCCCCATCTGAGTCTACAAAGCTATTTTTCAGGATAGTACCAGACCCAAGCTATCCCTGAGATGGCAGCAGATAATTCCCAGCTCTTAATGCTAATGTTCAATCTTATGCACCTCAGAGAGGAGTTGCAGCTCATAGCATACACTTGCAGAGAGGAAAGGTTGGTTATAAACAAGGTGGGGCAGAGAGTGGAGTGTCTTAAATATTTTTGACAGGTTTCAGAGTAGCAGCCGTGTTAATCTGTATTCGCAAAAAGAAAAGGAGTACTTGTGGCACCTTAGAGACTAACAAATTTATTTGAGCATAAGCTTTCGTGAGGTACAGCTCACTTCATCAGATGCATTCAGTGGAAAATACAGTGGGGAGATTTATGTACACAGAGAACATGAAACAATGGGTGTTATCATACACACTGTAAGGAGAGCGATCACTTAAGATGATATAATACCAGCAGGAGAGCGGGGCGGAGGGGAGGAAAACCTTTTGTAGTGATGATCAAGTTGGGCCATTTCCAGCAGTTGACAAGAACGTCTGAGGAACAGTGGGGTGGGGGGGAATAAACATGGGGAAATAGTTTTACTTTGTGTAATGACCCATCCACTCCCAGTCTCTATTCAAGCCTAAGTTAATTTTATCCAGTTTGCAAATTAATTCCAATTCAGCAGTCTCTCGCAGGAGTCTGTTTTTGAAGTTTTGTTGTTGAAAAATTGCCATTTTTAGGTATGTAATCGAGTGACCAGAGAGATTGAAGTGTTCTCCGACTGGTTTATGAATGTTATAATTCTTGACATCTGATTTGTGTCCATTTATTCTTTTACGTAGAGACTGTCCAGTTTGACCAATGTACATGGCAGAGGGGCATTGCTGGCACATGATGGCATATATCACATTGGTAGATGTGCAGGTGAACGAGCCTCTGATAGTGTGGCTGATGTGATTAGGCCCTATGATGGTGTCCCCTGAATAGATATGTGGACACAGTTGGCAACGGGCTTTGTTGCAAGGATAGGTTCCTGGGTTACTGGTTCTGTTGTGTGGTACGTGGTTGCTGGTGAGTATTTGCTTCAGGTTGGGGGGCTGTCTGTAAGTAAGGACTTGTCTGTCTCCCAAGATCTGTGAGAGTGATGGGTCGTCCTTCAGGATAGGCTGTAGATCCTTGATGATGCGTTGGAGAGGTTTTAGTTGGGGGCTGAAGGTGATGGCTAGTGGCATTCTGTTATTTTCTTTGTTGGGTTTGTCCTGTAGTAGGTGACTTCTGGGTACTCTTCTGGCTCTGTCAGTCTGTTTCTTCACTTCTGCAGGTGCATATTGTAGTTGTAAGAATGCTTGATAGAGATCTTGTAGGTGTTTGTCTCTGTCTGAGGGGTTGGAGCAAATGCGGTTGTATCGTAGAGCTTGGCTGTAGACAATGGATCGCGTGGTGTGATCTGGGTGAAAGCTGGAGGCATGTAGGTAGGAATAGGGGTCAGTAGGTTTCCGGTATAGGGTGGTGTTTATGTGACCATCGCTTATTAGCACCGTAGTGTCCAGGAAGTGGATCTCTTGTGTGGACTGGTTCAGGCTGAGGTTGATGATGGGATGGAAATTGTTGAAATCATGGTGGAATTCCTCAAGGGCTTCTTTTCCATGGGTCCAGATGATGAAGTTGTCATCAATATAGCACAAGTAGAGTAGGGGCATTAGGGGATGAGAGCTGAGGAAGTGTTGTTCTAAGTCAGCCATAAAAATGTTGGCATACTGTGGGGCCATGCGGGTACCCATAGCAATGCCGCTGGTTTGAAGGTATACATTGTCCCCAAATGTGAAATAGTTATGGGTGAGGACAAAGTCACAAAGTTCAGCCACCAGGTTTGCCCTGACATTATCGGGGATACTGTTCCTGATGGTTTGTAGTCCATCTTTGTGTGGAATGTTGGTGTAGAGGGCTTCTACATCCATAGTGGTGTTTTCAGGAAGATCACCGATGAATTGTAGTTTCCTCAGGAAGTCAGTGGTGTCTCAAAGATAGCTGGGAGTGCTGGTAGCGTAAGGTCTGAGGAGGGAGTCTACATAGCCAGACAATCCTGCTGGCAGGGTGCCAATGCCTGAGATGATGGGGCGTCCAGGATTTCCAGGTTTATGGATCTTGAGTAGCAGATAGAATACTCCAGGTCGGGGTTTGCAGGGGTGTGTCTGTGTGGATTTGTTCTTGTGCTTTTTCAGGGAGTTTCTTGAGCAAATGCTGTAGTTTCTTTTGGTAACTCTCAGTGGGATCAGAGGGTAATGGCTTGTAGCAAGTGGTGTTGGAGAGCTGCCTAGCAGCCTCTTGTTCGTATTCCGACCTATTCATGATGACGAAGCACCTCCTTTGTCAGCCTTTTTGATTATGATGTCAGAGTTGTTTCTGAGGCTGTGGATGGCATTGTGTTTTGCACGGCTGAGGTTATGGGGCAACTGATGCTGCTTTTCCACAGTTTCAGCCTGTGCACGTCGGCGGCCATCTCCAGTGAGAGGGAGACAAATGGGTCTTTTTTGACAGCCGGAAATAAATCTGATGTAATCTAGCGTGACATGAGCATCACCTAGGAGGAGCTGGTTGGGAGCTTCCCACATCGCACATGTGCTTTCAAGCGAGTTCACTGAGGGAGGGTAGTGGGAACCTAGCAGAGATGACTGGTTGTTTCTGTTTCAGACCAAACGCAAAGCGACGTTACAAGAATCAGAAGTTTGGCTTTGGTGGGAAGAAGAAAGGCTCAAAATGGAACACACGGGAGAGTCACAATGACGTATCCAGCTTCCGGGCTAGCGTGGCCCACAACAAGGGCCCTGGGAAAGCAGGGAAAAAAGGTTCCAATGTGAGTGAGAAGTGTGTCCTACACATTACCAACCCTGTGCATTAGTGGGAGATGGGCCCTGGCCACAGAGGGAAGAGCTATATGTGTGTTAGGAGTGGCACATGACCCCTGTGTATAGGGGGCTATGGGCTTCGTATTTGGAGACCAAGACTAATTAGGTGGTGGGCAAGGCTGAGCAGGTTGGTTTGATATGAATGGGGGAAAACAAGTTCCATGCCAAAAGGAATGCTTTGCAGGTGAGTCAGAAAATACCATGTTTATCTCTACCAGCGTCCTGAACCCCTGCATCAGAAAAACTGGAAGGTGAGCATCATTGCTCTGACAAGGCCACTTCTTTCCCATTGTATAAGGCCAGAAGCAGGGGGTGGGGCTCAAAACCAGAGATCTAAATTTGTCACTCTTTTTACAGAAGAGACCGGGCAAAAAGATGAGGCAGAAAATGAAGAGTCGAACCTGATAAGGATTGAGTGGATGGACCCTGCTCCCCAGTGGTTTTGGTTTAGTTTCTATGTCTGTATGAATTGCAGGTGGTGGTCCTCCTGACACTGGAGTCTTCAGGCAGTTCTAACTCCTGTAGACCAAGCTGGATGGTGCCATTTGATGCAAATGGTTGCAGTGGAAGTGCATATACAGTCACTAATTAATTCCTTTTTACTGTTAATTTTCCTCCAAGATTTTTTTCTGCTTCTCAAGCCTTGGGCCTGGCATATGTGAACTTATTAAATAGTTTGGACAGAGCTCATTTGGTTCTCCTATCTTCAGTGTTGTGTTGAAGGAGGGACCTGAAATCTGTCCCTCATTGTGACTGGGATTGGAGGATCCCCATGGCTCTTTCCACAGCTGCCTTTGGTAAAAGTGGGGAATTTAGCCTCCAGGTCAGACTTGTTAAATACTGGCTTTGCTACAGTCACAAGCCTGGAGCCTGTCAAAAAGGTAAAGCCTTTTGCAGGTTTTTAGTACATCCACTTGGATGAGAACAGTAAGAGACAAAAGCAGAACTTTCACATGGGTTTATTTCTGTAACAGCTGTCAGCTTCCAGGAGGTATGGCCCAGCTAGGGCGTCCTCCTCCCTTGCTTAGAAATCGACAGGGCTACCCATGGCAATGAAGAGATGGCAACATTGTTTAGAAACTCCAAACCACACAACTCTGCCTCGCACAGCAATGTTGCTACTACCACCCTACTACATGTTCTCGCTCTGCTCCTTCAGGCGCCACATGGCAGCCATGTACTTGGTGATCTCACTGTTCCGACATGGGAAGTACAGTCTGCGGTCAGTGCGGTCCACACTAGTCTGTGGAAGAGAAAATGGTCAAAGTGTGAGGAGTGTCTCCAGGAGATGTTCTCTTTGAGATCAAAGATGCAAGGAGTCAGTTGCTGCAATTCACTGCTGCATGACTGGATGACTATATGATTGATAAGGTAACTGAATCTCATATTTCATGTTATTGGCTGATCGCCACTAAGGTAAAAGTAATAGGATTTACCATACTGGCCATTGGTCCATCATATCTTCACTGTTGGATTACTACTGTACCCAGGTGCTCATATAAAGGAACCTTCATTTGTCTTTTGGTAACTGTACTTCTAAAGTAGTTTTGTAAAAATGGTCCTGAGAGTTCCTAGGTTTGTCTCTAACTCCAATTTAGATGTGCTCAATTCTAGATGTAATTTCTTTCCCCTTGCCCATTGCTGCTAGTCCTCCAACCTCAATCAACCACCTGAAAGTCACGCTGAGCTCTTTCTAGCTCAGGCATTGTCACCAGTGACTCTAACTCACCCGAGACACACCATAGCATTAATGTTTCTGGAGCTGGTACTAGTTGACAATTGTTTGATGCAGGAATGAGATCCCTCACCCCTTAGCTGCGTTTGTTGCCGAGCTAATGGTATAAAGGATAAAAACATGTCACTAAAGCCATCAGGAATGTGTGGAGGTCTTTGGAGTAAAGACTAAACTTTTTTTTTTTGTGGCTGGTTGGAAGTACATTACCAATCAAGCCAGGAGTCAGTAGCAAGAAGCGATGAGTTGCACAGGGATGCAAGTTAGAGGTCAGCGTTTCTGTTGGCAGGGAGGCAGTGCAAGTCATGACGTGCTCTATATAAATCTCTGCAGGCAGAAATTGTTTCCCCTTGGTGCACTGTTTAGTGATAGCCTGTTTGCAGGTGTTATCCATCTAGGAACTAGCTAATTTTTGAAAGACTAAAGCACTCTACCCTACCCCATTGACTGCCTATCTGCTCTTTTCCCTTCTGAGTAGAAGGAGCGCTAAGAAATTGACCTATGGCAATCCTGTCTCTATTTTGAAACAAATACAATTATATCAGTTCTATGTTCCCTCAACTAAGTGGTTTCCAAGAAATTTATCAGAATTCTTCAGGCACTCTTGCTTTAGTGGAACCTCAGAAATCTCTGCTGGATCAGTCATGATTACTACTATCATTTGTCAGACGTTTTTAATTAACCCTTGTGTCACAAAATCTACATCTCTTCTCCAAGTATTTCCATGTTGATTCCTTATCATAAATCAGACTATATTTTCTGATTGGGATACACCTCTAATTTATTAGTAGTTTCATGATTCTTTCTTCCCACTTACCTAAAGGATACAGTCATACCACATTTACCTACAAACATTTGTAGCCTTATCTCCCATTAAATGTCACTTCATTAGTTGTTGCTCTTCAGTGAACTCCCGCCAACTTTATTAGCATCTGATACTTACGTTAGCAGAACTGAATGCAAATATTCTGGGTATGATTGCAGCAGATTGAGAGAGGGGGACTATCACTTCACCTCTGTACTCTGCAGTGCCTATGCCAGTTGGACCATACGCGTGGGCTCCGTGTGTGTTTTGGGGTGGAGCACTCACGGGGGGGGAAAATACTGGGTGCTCAGCATCCACCAGAAGCCCTGTGGACCAGCTCCTTCCCTGTCCTCCCAGTGATTCCTGCCCCCATGGCGATCAGCTGTTCAGCAGCATGCAGGAGGTGCTTAGGGGGGTGGGGAGGAAGAGCAAGTGCAGGAAGGGGTGGAGTGGGGGGGCGGAGCCTGAGGTGGAGCAGGGGTTGAGTGCCCCCTGAACTTGGAAAGTTGGCGCCTCTGAGTTGGACTGTATACTCCATCATATTCTACTAAACATTAATGTTCAATTTGCTACCCACTAGCACCTCAGTTCTTTCCCAACCATTCCAGTTTCCCAGGATGTTCTGTTCCATTGGTTATATTTGTTTCAAGTTTGTTCCGGGTTTATTCCTCAACCAGAGAAATGAGTTCAAAGGCTTACATTGAGCTGCTCCTTTTTATACTCTAGATCAGTGGTTCTTAACCTGGGGTGCAAGACATACCAGATTTTTTTAGAGGGTAAATCATCAAAAACACAAATTAAGCACAGGCACATAAGTACAACTATTTTGTTTCATCAAACCTATGTATTTATTAACATACATTTTTTAACAATTACTGTAATATCCAAACAAAAAATATATCTAGGTTTAAAGAACTGACCTACTTCAACGATTTTTTATAAGGGGTGCAAGAACATACGATTTTTGATAATGGGTACAGGCTGCAGTAAAGATTAAGAACCACTGCTCTGGATAAAGCGTTTAGGGATCCTACTCACCAAGGGAGTATTGTTCCAGCCAATTTCCTGGCTCTCTGTCTGTGGCTCTGTATATTTCTTGGTTGGCTCCAGTGCAGCATGGTGAATAAGATTCAGAAACTTGGCTGTTGGATTGTGGGGGGGGGAAACAGGTATGGGGAGAGGGCAGTATTTTAAACCAGAATAAAGGAACTAGATCAAATAATTAAGTGTTATGACACAAGGGAAGATTTGAACCTTATCCTGAGGAACTCATACTCTAAAAGAAATAGATGAGGCCAACAGTGAAGTCAGCTCTCTGTTTCTGCGCTTCTGTGAACGACCCTGTGAGGTGTCATGGTATATCTACTGTTTTTGTCAAACATACCCATACATCTTTCTAATTCTGTCATCCTTGTCTCCTGTACAACAGCCCCCTATCCTCACTCAGTCTGCTGCCAGCTACCACTCCCTATCCTGCCAATTGACATTGCTTAAGTTACTTACTTGTAACCTGGTCCCTTACTATTCCAGTTCTTATTTCCTGATCTGTGACTTCAGGAAACCAGTTCCTACTTCTATTAACTTTTGTCTGTTTGTAAACTTGCCAGTGTCTTTTTTTCCCCCAGGCTGCTCTCACTCTGTGTAAAGGCATGTGCATAGAGAGTTCTAGAATCATAGAAATGTGGGGCTGGAAGGGACCTCAAGAGGTCATCAAGGCTGGCCTCCTGGAGATGGCAATAGTGACTGAAAAGTGCAAAACTCCCCTTTAACTAAAGTGGGGCTTGATTCTTCACTAGTCATCCCGTCATGTTATTTTTTGAGAGAAGTTACCATAGACGACAAAGGAGAAAGGATGCAGATCGGGATAAGTAAAGAACATGTCAGAGATCTTCTGACTAATATGAATGAATTAGTCAGCAAGGCCTGATGCTGTTCACCCCAGGCTGCTGAAGGAATTAGCTGAAGAAATCTCAGAGCTGCTTGCAATAATATTTGCAAACTCATTGATGATAGAAGTCCTGGAAGATTTGAGAAAGGCTAACATAGTTTTAATCTTTAAAAGGGGAAAAAGGAGGATCCAGGGAACTACAGACCAGTCAGCCTGACCTTGATCCCTGGAAACCTACTAGAGCAATGTATAAAACATTCAATTTGTGAATACCTGGAGGATGAAGGGGTAGCATCCAGCATGGATTTACTAAGAACAAATCATGGCAAACCAGCTTGATTTGCTTCTTTGACAGGTTAACTGATTTGGTGGATGGGGGAATGCGGTGGACATAATATACCTAGACTTTAGCAAGGCTTTTAACACAGTCCCACATGACATTCTGATAAGTAAGCTGGAGAAATGGGGGCTTGGCGGAACTACCATAAAGTGGATACATAATTGGCAAAGCAACCACAAACAGAGTATCAATGAAATTTTTAGATTGGAAGGAGGTCACAGGCATCTGTTCTGGGTCCAGTGTTATTTAACATCTTTATTAATGAACTGGAGGTAGGAATAGAGAGCACTACTGAGAGGGATCTGGGAGTTGTGGTGGATCACAGCCTCAACATGAGTTGTCAATGCAATGCTGTTGTAGTTTTAGATTGCATTTGCTTTTTTGCATTAACAGAGGCAAAGCATGCAAGTCACAGGAGGTGGTAGTAATGCTTTACTTGGCACTGGTTTGGCCTCAGCTGGAGTACTATGTCCAATTTTGGTCACCAATGTATAGAAAGAAGGTAGAGAAACTGGAAAGGATTCAGAGGTGATTGACAAAGATGATTAAAAGGATGGAATGCAAACCATATGAGCAAAGGCTGAAGGACCTGGGAGTGTTTAGTTTGGAAAAGAGGAGATTAAGGGGCAACATGTTAGGGTTCCCTCCCCACTCTGAATTCTAGGGTACAGATGAGGGGACCTGCATGAAAGACCCCCTAAGCTTATTTCTACCAGCTTAGGTTAAAAACTTCTCCAAGGTACAAATCCTTCCTTGTCTTTGGATGTGTACTGCTACCACCACCAAGTGAGTTAGACAAAGATTCAAGAAAAGGACCACTTGGAGTTTCTGTTTCCCCAAAATATTCCCCCCAAACTCCTTCACCCCCTTTCCTGGGGAGGCTTGAGAATAATCTACCAACCAGATAGGTAAACAAGGTGAGCGCAGACCAGACCCTTGCATTTTTAGGACACTAAAAACCAATCAGATTCTTAAAAAACAGAACTTTATTATAAAGGAAAAAAAAGTAAAAGAAGCACCTCTGTAAATCAAGATGGAAGGTAATAAGACTTAACACAGAGGATTCCTCCCTAGGCAAAACTTCAAAGTTACAAAAAACAGGGATAAACCTCCCTCTTAGAGCAGGGAAAATTCACAAGCTAAAACAAAAGATAATCTAATGCATTCCTTGCTATTACAACTAATATTACAGCAATAGTAAGTATCAGTTCAGTAGGAGCTACATTACTTGCTTGAAGAAAGAAAAGGAGGACTTGTGGCACCTTAGAGACTAACCAATTTATTAGAGCATAAGCTTTCGTGAGCTACAGCTCACTTCTTCAGATGCATATCGTGGAGGCTGCAGTTTCCACGATATGCATCTGAAGAAGTGAGCTGTAGCTCACGAAAGCTTATGCTCTAATAAATTGGTTAGTCTCTAAGGTGCCACAAGTCCTCCTTTTCTTTTTGCGAATACAGACTAACACGGCTGTTACTCTGAAACCTGTCATTACTTGCTTGGTCTGTCTCAGAGAGAACACACACAGAGCACAAAAACAAAGCCTCCCCCCCAGCTTTGAAAGTATCTTCTTTCCCCATTGATCTTTCTGGTCAGGTGCCAACTAAGTTAATTGAAGGGCTTTTGTATTACTGCATACATAAAGGTTGTTACCCTTCCCTTTATATTTATGACACAACATGATAGCAGTCTTCAAATACTTGAAACAGTGCCATAAAAGAGAGAGAAAAGTTATTCTGTTTTGCCACAGAGGGTAGGACAAGAAGCAATGGACTCAAATTAGGGCTGTCAAACAATTAAAAAATCATGATTGATCAGTTTTTATGGCATTGTTTAAATAAATGATATTCTATTAATACTTTGGATATTTTCTACATTTTCAAATATATTGATTTCAATTACAACATAGAATAAAGTATACATGGCTCACTACATTTTATTACAAATAGTTGTACTGCAAAGATAAAATCGTATTTTTCAATTCACCTCCTGCAAGTACTGTAGTGCAATCTCTTTATCGTGATGGTGAAACTTACAAATGTTTAAAAAAAAAAAATCTACAAAACTGCACTAAAAAATAAAGCAATGTAAAACTTTAGCGCCTACAAGTCCATTCAGTCCTAAGTCCTGTTCACTCCCTAAGACCAATAAGTTTGTTCACATTTACAGGGAATAATGCTGCCCACCTCTTATTTACAATGTCATCTGAAAGTGTGAACAAGCGTTTGCATAGCTTTGTTGTAGCTGGCGGTGCAAGGTATTTACATGCCAGATATGCTAAACATTTGTATGCCCTTTCATGCTTTAACCACCCTTCCAGAGAACATGCTTCCATGCATGACTGTCATTAAAAAAAGTGTGTTTTTAATTAAATTTGTGACTGAACTCCTTGAGGGAGAATTAGGTCTCCTGCTCCATTGTTTTACCTGCATTCTGCCATATGGTCTCAGATGACAACCAAGCATATGTTGTTCAATTTAAGAACAATCACTGCAGATCTGACAAAATGCAAAGAAGGTACCAATATGAGATTTCTAAAGATAGCTACAGCACTCGACCCAAGGTTTAAGAATCTGAAGTGCCTTCCAAAATCTGAGAGGGATGAGGTGTGGAACATGCTGTCAGAAGACGTAAAAAAGCAACACTCTGATGCAGAAACTACAGAACCACCAAAAAAAGAAAATCAGCCTTCTGCTTGGTGGCATCTGACTCAGATGATGAAAATGAATATGAGTCAGTCTGGACTGCTTTGGACTGTTATTGACCAGAATCTGTCATCAGCGTGAAAGCATGTCCCCTGAAATGGAGGTTGAAGCATGAATGTTTAGCATATCTGGCATGTAAATACCTCGCAACCCTGATGGAATTGGCATCGTTAGCACTACAAAAAGTAATTTTTATTCTGACATTCACACCTTCTTGTCAACTGTTGGGAATGGGGCACATCCACCCTGACTGAATCATTGACCCCCCACTTGGTAAGGGCAAGTCCCATCTTTTCTTGTGCTGTATATTTATGCCTGCCTACTGTAATTTTCACTCCATATATCTGAAGAAGTGGGTCATAGCCCATGAAAGTTATGCTCTAATAAATTTGTTAGTCTTTAAGGTGCCACAAGACTCCTCATTGTTTTTACTAAGAAAAGTGTGTTAGTGCTTAACGGCCAAAGTCTTTCAAATGAAAATGAATCTACTGAATTTGCTTTGGAAAAATCCAGTGTGGATAGCTTAAAGGAGGCTTCTTTGTTAACTGATATTGGAAGTGAACAGTTTGTGTCTCAAGTTCAAGAGAGAGGCTGGAATCCTGGCTTTACACAGCAGAGCAACCTTGTAAATAAACCCATAGACACTTTGGATATATCTTATCTCTTAGAGCAGGTCTACACTACAGCGGGGATCGACACTCTAAGACAGATCCACCAGCACTAGATTTAGCACAGAGGTGGGCAAACTATGGCCTGTGGGACACATCCAGCCCACAGGACCCTCCTGCCCGGCCCCTGAGCTCCTGGCCTGCTGCCCGGCCCCTGAGCTCCTGGCCTGGAAGGCTAGCCCCTCCCCTGCTGTTCCACTCCCCCACAGCCTCAGCTCTCTGTGCCACAAGCACAATGCACTGGGCGACAGGGATGCAAGCTCTTGCTGGGCAATGCAGCTGAAGAGCTGCAGCCCAACCCAGCGCTCTGGGCTGCACGGTGGTGTGGCTGGCTCCAGCCAGGCAGCACAGCCGCCTGTCCTGGTGCTCTGTAGCGCCACCAGCCACCGGTGCTCCAGGCAGCACAGTAAGGAGGCAGGGAGCAGGGGGGGTTGGATAGAGGGCAGGGGAGTTTGGAATGGTGGTCAGGGGGCAGGGGTGTGGATAGGGGGCGGGGCGGTCAGAGGCCAAGGAACAGGGGGGTTGAATGGGGGTAGGGCCCCAGGGGGGCAGTCAGGAAAGAGATGGGGGGTTGGATGGGGCAGTCAGGGGCAGGGGTTCAGCCTCCCCTAACCAGCTCCATACAATTTCGGAAACTCGATATGGCCCTCAGGCCAAAAAGTTTGCCTGCCCCTGATTTAGTGGGTCTAGTAAAGACCTGCCAAATTGACAGCAGATCACTCTCCAGTCGACCTCTGTACTTCACCCTTGACGAGAAGAGTAAGAATCATAGAATATTAAGGTTGGAAGGGACCTCAGGAGGTCATCTGGTCCAACCCCCTGTTCAAAGCAGGACCAATCCCCAACTAAATCTTCCCAGATTTAAAAAAGCAAAACTGCAATGATGATAGAAAACAATTATGTTTCTTTAAGGTGTGGTGTTCATGCAAACTACCTAGCTGACAAGGGAGGAAGAAAGTTGCCCATAGCTGCTGCCAGTAAGAACATAGCCAGCCAGACCATAGATTTTGGTATAACAGAAATTTCAAATTTCAACCCTCTAAATAGAGGAAAGGAGGAAAGCAAGTTAACCCTTGAAAAGTAAAATGCCCTTACAGACTTGCCTAACTCATCTCTAAAATACTAAAGTCCTGAGGATGTGGTTAAACTACAAGTCTACGTTAAGAAAAACCCTGAGGTAAAGAAAGAGCTAAAGGTTCAAAAGGGGTATTGAACAAACTGTCCTAAGAAACGATCAATCTAAACAAAAGGCTCGGCATGACAAAAATAATTGTGATTGTACAATTTGAGATAGATTATTTGTTAATATTAATGCTAATGTTAACTCTTGTAACTAGTTCATGGCTGATGCCAAAAACTGTAAAAATGTCTGTGTATGACTGATGGGAAAAATCCTCAAAACATACTGGAAATGTACATTATGATTATAATGTTTTGGTCAATAAGAACACACTTTGTATTAGCCTACTACTGTTGAGGTTTCACAGGTAATGCCTATACACAATCCTAAAACATTCCACAGCAGAAAAACTATTACAAGTTTGCAAAAAGAAAAGGAGTACTTGTGGCACCTTAGAGACTAACCAATTTATTTGAGCATGAGCTTTCGTGAGCTAGAGCTTTCGTGAGCTCATCGAAGTGAGCTGTAGCTCACGAAAGCTCATGCTCAAATAAATTGGTTAGTCTCTAAGGTGCCACAAGTACTCCTTTTCTTTTTGCGAATACAGACTAACACGGCTGTTACTCTGAAACCTATTACAAGTTTGGACTGCTGTGCAAGAAAGGAACTGCGGTACAACGCCTCACAGCCTTCATGGCTAAATAAAGTAAGTGCTCTCTGAAAAACATTGAGGTCTTTGTTAAGTTAACAGATAGGCTCAACCCTGAAATCACTAAAGTGTTTCACAAAGTATGGACTAAGTTGTCAGCTTGGGCCAAGGCATGTATCAATAATAATGGGGGAGGTTTAGATTGGATATTAGGAAAAACTTTTTCACTAAGAGGGTGGTGAAACACTGGAATGAGTTACCTAGGGAGGTGGTAGAATCTCCTTCCTTAGAGGTTTTTAAGGTCAGGCTTGACAAAGCCCTGGCTGGGATGATTTAACTGGGAATTGGTCCTGCTTTGAGCAGGGGGTTGGACTAGATGACCTTCTGGGGTCCCTTCCAACCCTGATATTCTATGATTCTATGAATTTGGCCTTTCAAAGAACTCAATATAAACACAGCTCATATCAATATGGGACTCCCATGCACAGCATGGTGAGTTGGCACTCAGGGTTCCAGCCCTACTGGGGGGAAACGAAGCTCAGGGCTTCTGACCTGCAGCGCCGAGATTTGCCGCAGGACGGATGAAATTAAGCAACGGGCTAGATCTGGCCCATATGTTCTCCACCCCTGCCATAACCCATCCACCCACACCTGAACCTCCTGCCCCTGCATCAGTCCAGCTTCCCCAACCATGCCCTAGGCCCACCCAGGTTGCCCTCCTCCATACAAGGGACTCTTCCCCCCCACCATATGCACGATGGCCAACCCCATACAGGGGTGATGTGTACCTTAACTATTCACTTCCTGCATTTCTGATGTTTAAATCTGCATTACCTTCAGGCTCTGTCCCCAGATCCCAGCTCACACGTTAAGTAAGATGGGGCTCGGACACCTGCTGAGGGAAGGGCCCCTCATATTCCAGCTCCCGTGGAGGGGCAGGGTGGGGAACTTGGACAAAGCAAGAGGGACAGGGCTCCCCAGATCCCAGAGGCCAGGGAGAGGAGCTCAGATCTTTGCAGAGGGATAAGGCTCCCCTAGATCTCAGCACCCGTGGAAGGGGAGAATTCAGAGCTAACAAGCCACTCCCTAACCCCCGCCCCAACTTCCTCTGCTACTCCTCACGTTGCCCAATCCTTTCTATCCTCTCCTTTTTCCCACTCCTTCTTCCCCGAGTTCCCCAACCTCTTTTCTCTCCCCTATCACCTATCTCCATAATATCCCTGTCAAGGTTCCTCCCCCACTCTGAACTCTAGGGTACAGATGTGGGGACCTGCATGAAAAACCTCCTAAGCTTATCTTTACCAGCTTAGGTCAAAACTTCCCCAAGGTACAAAATATTCCACCCGTTGTCCTTGGACTGGCCGCTACCACCACCAAACTAATACTGGTTACTGGGGAAGAGCTGTTTGGACACGTCTTTCCCCCCAAAATACTTCCCAAAACCTTGCACCCCACTTCCTGGACAAGGTTTGGTAAAAAGCCTCACCTATTTGCCTAGGTGACTACAGACCCAGACCCTTGGATCTTAAGAACAATGAACAATCCTCCCAACACTTGCACCCCCCTCTTTCCTGGGAAATGTTGGATAAAAAGCCTCACCAATTTGCATAGGTGACCACAGACCCAAACCCTTGGATCTGAGAACAATGAAAAAGCATTCAGTTTCTTACAAGAAGACTTTTAATAAAAATAGAAGTAAATAGAAATGAAGAAATCCCCCCTGCAAAATCAGGATGGTAGATATCTTACAGGGTAATTAGATTCAAAAACATAGAGAACCCCTCTAGGCAAAACCTTAAGTTACAAAAAAGATATACAGACAGAAATAGTTATTCTATTCAGCACAATTCTTTCTCAGCCATTTAAAGAAATCATAATCTAACACATACCTAGCTAGATTACTTACTAAAAGTTCTAAGACTCCATTCCTGGTCTATCCCCGGCAGAAAACCAGCATATAGACAGACACGCAGACCCTTTGTTTCTCTCCCTCCTCCCAGCTTTTGAAAGTATCTTGTCTCCTCATTGGTCATTTTGGTCAGGTGCCAGCGAGGTTACCTTTAGCTTCTTAACCCTTTACAGGTGAGAGGAGCTTTCCCCTGGCCAGGAGGGATTTCAAGGGGGTTTACCCTTCCCTTTATATTTATGACAATCCCCATCCCTCAACACAGACCCAAAGTCCTCTCCCCCTATTCCAGACTACTCTTCCCACACCTAATCACCTTCCCTTCCCAGCAAGCATTCACATGTGTAATTTATTTTCTTTTCAGGAATAGTTAAAGCACATTCTGAATTATATGCTATACTAAGATTACATGTCTCCAACATTCAAACAAACAAACAAAAAAACCACTTGACAGAGAGGACTTTACCAGAATGTTTACAGTTCATTCTCAGATTTCTGTCCAGAGTAGGTTTCAAACTTCAAAGTTGCAAGAATCTGTGCACTATGAAATGCTTTTTTTCAGGGGGCTTTATCTTGGGAATACCTTGCTCAATCCCCAGTTTGGACCACTAACCCTACATTATACTCCTATGCGGCATAGCAAATTTCAAGACAGTCCATTTAAAGGTGGATTTTAGAGCACTTGGAAAAGTCATCCTTTAAAAACAAAGCATTCTCTAACCTTAATTATAGAAGAGGTGGTGCACTGCTATAGTATTGTATAAAATTAATCATCAGCAACTACTGCTGTATCCAGATCCCTAGCACAGGATAATGCTGATGTGGGGCACTTTTTCTTTTGTTTTTTTTAAAAAGGAAAGACAGATGGAAGGGGCTCTACACATCCATCTGCAGCATGAGAGGTTTGGAGAGGTGTGAAGTTGCCCATCATCTTGGAGCTTGTCTATTGTGCGCGTTTTCATGCCATAGAGGGTGTAATTTCTAAAGTACACCATGGAAATGAATGCAGCCTGAAACAAATAGCTCTAAGATATGTGAACTGCCCCTCCAGCCCCCAGCACACACCCAGGAGGGGAGAATGTAGGGCTGACAGGTGCTCCGTGCTTCAATCTCTCTCACATGCCCTACCACCATGTCATCCTTCATCGCTGCCTTACACACACACCTTACCTGAGCCTTCAACTCCTTCCCCTCCTGCCCTTTATTCCCCTCCCTTTAATCCACATTTTCCTCAGTTGGGCTCCAAGCTCCTGTTCTTTCCCACCCCTCTGCTCTAAGCATATGCATGTGTAATTTGTTGTCTTTTCAAAAATAGTTTGATCACCTTCTGAATTTCATTACATTCTTTCCCACACAGCTCCCCTCCCTCCCACCCCTCCCCAAAAGCATGTTTTTATTTCTGATGTCTGCCCAAGGGTGGATTTGGATTTACAGTGGCTGTGTGTTGCTCAAGTTCAATGGCCACAACATTTGCCCTTAAGTCACATGGGTCCTGTGAGTTGTGGCTGGCTGTGAAGCCTCTTGTGCTCTCTGCCCATATGCAGTGTAATCAATTCAGTGTATTAGCTTTAGGAATGTTAAGCCTGAACTTAAATTGAGAGCCTTACTCTGTCTGATTTTCTGAATTTTGCTCCCCCAAAGGCTTAGGGGAGGAATGCATTCTCTACAGGGTAACTCACAAGCAAGTGAGACCATTCTGCCAGGCTTCCAGTTGAAACTAGACAAATTCAGATGGAAAGAATGATTTTTGACAGAGAGAGAAATTAACCGTTGGAACAATTTACCAAGGGTCGAAGGATTTTCCATCACTGACAATTTTCAAATCAAGATTGGCTGAAAAGACCTGCTCTAGAAATTATTCCTGCCTTATACAGGAGTTCAGAATAAATTATCACATGGTCCCTTCTGGCCTTAGAATCTATGAATAATAATTAGTCCATAAAAATGTTAAACATTACCACATACATAGTTAAGCAATCAAGTCAGGATATAGCAGTTAGTTGCATATAAACATCTTAATTCTGTACCCTTGTGCATAGGCTTTGACAAACTAATCACATGCTATTTATGTGTATATAAATCTCCCCATTGTGTTTTCCACTGAATGCATCCGATGAAGTGAGCTGTAGCTCACGAAAGCTTATGCTCAAATAAATTTGTTAGTCTCTAAGGTGCCACGAGTACTCCTTTTCTTTTTGTCAATCTAGTTCACCCAAATAAGAATTTTGACTATCAGCATTGATTAAGTTATACAGTAACAACATACCCACCAAATTTCTCTGACTGGCATTTTAAAGCTATACCTTGATACTGACCTTAGCAACATTCCCATCTATGTGCAATCGTTAGCGGTGTTATATGTACATGTGGAAAGTCTGAGGTTAGCAAGTCTGCCAAAAGATACACCTTTCCTGGCCAAATGTGGCTCTGCTGAGGCCTGCCTCAGTTTCACCTTAATTTGGTCTCCCTTTAAAAATGTCAACACAGGCCAGCTATTCAAAACATTTCCGCTTCTTAGGTACAATTTATTATATCTTTCAAAAGAAAAAAGATGATGATGTTGTGAGCTGTAGCTCACGAAAGCTCATGCTCAAATAAATTGGTTAGTCTCTAAGGTGCCACAAGTACTCCTTTTCTTTTTGCGAATACAGACTAACACGGCTGTTACTCTGAAACCTTTCAAAAGAAAGTCTTTCCAAAGAAAACTCAAACCTTCAAAGTCATCATCCCTGTTTCAACTGGGCCCAGTTCCTCTTCCTCTCTTTAATAATTAATTTCTTTCACCCCAGTCCCAACCTAGGCACAGCCTCTCCTCTCTGAGGGTCTGTCTTCCTGCTTTCCCAGCACCGCTTGCCTAAAGACTGGACTTCTCCACAGGCCTTCCCAGCTGGTGCTTTCCCTCTGCTGACTCAAGGCCCTGTGGTGCCCTCCTTAGTCTCTGAAGTTCAAACTTCTCAAAGGCAGCACTATATGGAAAAAAAATAAAGGGAGTTGTGACACTTGTCTCATGTCTGCTGGGCTCTTAAAGACAGAGAGGTGCATCAGAAAGTTCACCAAGACATCATGAATGCCTGGTAGGGGAGGAGGACTGTATGGGGTGTAGCATGGGAGGGCTCTATAAGGGATGTTACCGAGGTGGGGAGAGGGGGCTCTAAGGGGTGGTACTGGGGACTCCTAGGGGCCCTGCTGGCAGTGACACCAAGGCAGGAGTACCAGATACCGCCACGGGTGGAGGCATTCTAGCTGGGATGGGTGTAGCCCCTGGGTGGTTTCGAGGCTCGGTGGGGCCGTAGGAGACCAGGAGGGGACTGGGTGCGCTGCCGTGTGTGTGTGGGGGGGTGTTCTGATCCCAGAAACAGCACAGCGAAGTCGCACAGTCGCAGTGTGGCTCTGCGTGCCAGAAGATGATGCTCATCAAGGGAACTGTGAGTCAGGGGCTGGGGAGTGCCGTGCAAGTGAAGAGGGGCAAGCCTCCAACCCTGCTCCCCAGTGGGTGGAACAAGCCCCTGACCCCGCTCCCCAGTGGGAGCTTAAGGGCCGGATAAAAGTGGCTCACGGGCCAGAAGCAGCCCGCGGGCCATAGTTTTCCCACTCCTGTGCTAAACTATTTGGGGGTAAAATATCCAAAGGCGCACACATTAGCCGCTATTATACTGCTTGGATAATTCCTTTGTCCTGGGCCCAGGGTCATACAATCTTCTCCTCCGCACCACTTCAAGGCACTAAAATGTTATGCAACATTATCCTTTCCAGTTAATCCAACTGGAAAATAAGAACTGTTACAGGTACACTGTCTTGTTCATAGGTTTCAGAGTAGCAACCATGTTAGTCTGTAGCTGCAAAAAGAAAAGGAGGACTTGTGGCACCTTAGAGACTAACCAATTTATTTGAGCATAAGCTTTTGTGAGCTACAGCTCACTTCATCGGATACGTGTAGCTTTTGACACGGTCTCCCACAATATTCTTGCGAGCAGGTTAAAGAAGCATGGGCTGGATGAATGGACTATAAGGTGGATAGAAAGTTGGCTAGATTGTCGGGCTCAACAGGTAGTGATCAATGGCTCCATGTCTAGTTGGCAGCTGGTATCAAGTGGAGTGCCCCAAGGGTCGGTCCTCGGGCTGGTTTTGTTCAATGTCTTCATAAATGACCTGGAGGATGGTGTGGATTGTACCCTCAGCAAGTTTGCAGATGACACTAAACTGAAAGGAGAGGTAGATGTGCTGGAGGGTAGGGATCGGATACAGAGGGCCCTAGACAAATTGGAGGATTGGGCCAAAAGAAATCTGATGAGGTTCAACAAGCACAAGTGCAGAGTCCTGCAATTAGGACGGAAGAATCCCATGCACCGCTATAGACTAGGGACCGAATGGCTCAGCAGCAGTTCTGCAGAAAAGGACCTAGGGGTTACAGTGGAGGAGAAGCTGGATATGAGTCAACAGTGTGCCCTTGTTGCCAAGAAGGCCAATGCATTTTGGGATGTATAGGTAGGGGCATTGCCAGCAGATCGAGGGATGTGATCATTCCCCTCTATTCGACATTGGTGAGGCCTCATCTGGAGTACTGTGTCCAGTTTTGGGCCCCACACTACAAGAAGGATGTGAAAAAATTGGAAAGAGTCCAGCGGAGGGCAACAAAAATGATTAGGGGACTGGAACACATGACTTATGAGGAGAGGCTGAGGGAGCTGGGATTGTTTAGCCTGCAGAAGAGAAGAATGAGGGGGGATTTGATAGCTGCTTTCAACTACCTGAAAGGGGGTTCCAAAGAGGATGGCTCTAGACTGTTCTTAGTGGTAGCTGATGACAGAACAAGGAGTAATGGTCTCAAGTTGCAGTGGGGGAGATTTAGGTTGGATATTAGGAAAAACTTTTTCACTAGGAGGGTGGTGAAACACTGGAATGCGTTACCTAGGGAGGTGGTGGAATCTCCATCCTTAGATATTTTTAAGGTCAGGCTTGACAAAGCCCTGGCTGGGATGATTTAGTTGTGGATTGGTCCTGCTTTGAGCAGGGGGTTGGACTAGATGACCTCCTGAGATCCCTTCTACCCCTGATATTCTATGATTCTCTGAAATAAATTGGTTAGTCTCTAAGGTGCCACAAGAATCCTTTTCTGTCTTGTTCATAGTTGCTGTGCAGCTACCACCTTGCATTTCCAGTGTTTCTAATCTTTTTCAGGAGTCTTTTTTAACTGCCCAATAAAGTTCAATTTTTTTCACATACATGCTTTATTTTATTTTACAAAATGGAAATGATTTCTAATCGGTCTCATTTATCTGATAATTACTTCCTTATCTAATTATCTCAACAGCTGTTCAGAAGCTACTTACCATCCGCAGGCTCTTCTATGTTATCATGCCAAGACATTGGCTTCCTGGTGATAGTGTGAACTGGGGAGAAATGTGATGATGCAGGTGAGTTGGTATTATGGAATCAATATTACAGGCAGTTTCAGGTAAAGCACTAGCTCCCGCTATCCTGTCTTCTGCCAGCTCACTTAGGCTGTTAAGGAGAAGAGAGACTACAGATTGGAAAAGGAGCACTGGTTAATGTCGTCACAATTCCTGGGAACTGAAGGGAATCAGCTTTGGCACCATGGGACCCTGGCACTAGGTGTTTGTGAGCAGAGAGCAGAGTTCATCCACCGATTTGTCAGGTTCCTAAACTGTGACCTGCAGGCCGCTTGCTGGAAGAGCACAGAGTTCTGGCTGACTACATGGGGCTAGTTCCTCCTTGTTTCTAGCTGCTAAATAGCATTTAAACCCCAACACATATACAAATCCAAACATTACTTTCCCATGTCAGTATGGGCAGTGGGTATAAGAGGCTTGGGGAGACTAAGCCTCTCCAAACGGGGCAAGAAATGCCAGACACAGTGCACCTCCCCTTGGAGGAGCAGTGACCCACTGCCTTTGGAGCACTGCCTCTGGAAGCTCCAGAGAAGTGGGGGAGCCATTGGTGCTCTGACTATGACCCCACCCACATGCTGCCCCGAAGCCCCACTCCCATGGGGCCTCTTTGCCCTGAGGCCCTGCGCTCGCCCCCCTCTGCCCCCCCCCGCACCTGCTGCTTGCACCTCTCCATGGGAGGAGGTGGAGACGTGCGGGCGGGGCAGGAGGCAGGGCCACAGTCCAGGCACCCTCACACTTCTAGGGAGCTTCTGGCACTTGCACCCAGCCTCCCCAAACACAAGAGTCACGCACTACTTATGCATGTCAACAATTGCTGTAGTTGCCACAAGGATATTACATGACTGTGAATAGGAGGAAACTGGAGCCTGGCTAGCTGATAGGGAGGACCTTCTGTCTAGGGCCTCCATCCCATCTTGCCCCAGTTTTGTGACCCCAGGCCACCACTGCCAGTTCCAGACCTGCTCCCATATACCCCAATCTTAAACTGGCCACGTGGGCTGCCTCACAACTTCAAGTTATCCATACCCTGGGCCCTGTCTCTCGTGTCTGAGTGAGTCGGCCATGTTCACCAAGCACTGTCTACCCCAAGAGAGCAGACTGGCCCCCCCGACCCCCCGATCCACTTGGTGGAGTCAATCCCTTACTCTGTCATGGCCCTCCTACATGTTGCCCCGTTGCCTCCCCCCTCCCGTCTCGCCTCGTTTGAGGGGGTGGCCCCCTTGCCTCCCCCCTCCCGTCTCGCCTCGTTTGAGGGGGTGGCCCCCTTGCCTCCCCCCTCCCGTCTCGCCTCGTTTGAGGGGGTGGCCCCCTTGCCTCCCCCCTCCCGTCTCGCCTCGTTTGAGGGGGTGGCCCCCTTGCCTCCCCCCTCCCGTCTCGCCTCGTTTGAGGGGGTGGCCCCCTTGCCTCCCCCCTCCCGTCTCGCCTCGTTTGAGGGGGTGGCCCCCTTGCCTCCCCCCGTTCTCAAAGGGGATTTGTACTCCCCCATCCGGTCTCACTCTGTTTCAGCGGGTAGGCCGCTTTCTCCCGCCTCACCCCGTTTGAGGGGGTTGACCCCGTACTCCGTGTGCAGTTTCTGGCACCGTAGCTCCTTCCGGACGGTCTCGCAGAAAATCTGGTTTTGATGCACCAGGTCGGGCGGCTCCTTCTCGCGGCCCCGCGCCGCCATGGCCGGCCCCGCTCCCGGGAAGCTGGGAACGCGGCGCGGCGAATTCTCAGCGACTACGTTTGTTTCATTCTTGTTTCCTAGCAACGGCGCTTCGCCCCGATCCTTGGTCGGACGCAGAGGACTCGCTGATTAGTACGGTTCAGACCACGCCCCTGGATCAGCAAAGCCCCGCCCCCAGTCCCAATTGGCTCTCGAGTTAAAAGTCCCGTTGCTGATTGGCTATGTTCCCCGCCGGCATTTTTTAATCTCCGTCTGGCTGATGTAGAGCCCGCAGCCGCGACTAGGGAGCTGGGGGAACCGCAGCTGCGGCGTCGGGTCCCGGGCGTGGCCCGCTCGGCCTCCCGCTCCTCCGCCAGCGCCTGGCAGCCCCGCCGCGCCAGCATCCTGCCCTCGCAGGGAGCCCGGCCCCGGGGCCTGCGCCCCGGCCAACGGGTGGAGCTGGCGCGGCTGGACGCGGGCTGCTCGTGGCGGCGGGGCCCCTGGCAGGGCGGACGCCGGTCTCCGGCCGGGCTGAGCGCTGCGCTGCTCGCTTCGGGGAGGCGATGCCGGGCGCGGAGCTGGACGCTCGGATCCGCTGCAGTGTCACCATCGAGCGCCTGAGCCCGGGCGGCCCGGCCGCGAGGCGCCGGCTGATCCGCGACGCCGCCCTCGCCCTGGGCCGGGACGAGCTCCGGCAGCTGGTGCTGCAAGTGAGCGACGGCAGCGTGGCGCAGAGCTTCGCGCTGCGCGGGGAGGTGCGGCTCTTCACGCGCTTCGTGCGCGACGGGAAAAGCGGCCTGCAGCTGGGCGCCGCGCAAGTGCAGCTGCTGATCGCCAACTGCGCCCCCGACCGCCTCAGGCGCTTCCTCCGGCTGCTGCGCATCAAGCGCCAGGCGGCGGGGAAGGGGCCGAAGGCCGTCACGGAGCGGGCGCGGCTGCTGTCCAGCCTTCCGCGCACCTTCGACACCATCAGCCCAGTCCAGGCCCGGGACGTGCAGCAGGCCTGCGCTCAGCGGGCCCGCGCGAGCTGCGAGGCAACGCCTGTGAAAGGGCAGGCCCCGAGGGACCGAGGGAACAACGGGCTGCGCAGCAAGCCGCGGAAAAGAGCCAGGACAGAATCGGCTGAAGCAAGCGCTGTAAGAGCTCTCGAAGTAGGCATGGGGTGGGGGTGGAAGCCCGCTTTGGGATATGGCTTAAGTAGGAGACTTGCGGGAGGGGGAGTTGCTGAGTGCGCTCATGGTTTGGGGAGGGGGGATCTTTTGTGGATCCATGGTACCCCACCTCTTGAATTGTGTGCAGCAGATGTGGTCGCCCCATCTCAAAAACGGTATATTGGAATTGAGAAAGGTTCAGAAAAGGGCAACAAAAATTATTAGGGGTATGGAACGGCTTCCTTATGAAGAGAGATGAATAAGACTAGGGCTTTTTAGCTTGGAAGAAAGATGGCTAAGGGGAGATCTGACTGAGGTCTATAAAATCATGACTGGTGTAGAATAAGCAGATAAGGAAGTAGGGGTCACCAGATGAAATTAATAGGCAGCAGGTTTAAAACAAATGAAAGTAAGTATTTCTTCATACAGTCAACCTGTGGAACTCCTTGCCAGAGGATGTTGTGAAGGCCAAGACCATAACAGGGTTCAAAAAAGAACTAGATAAATTCATGGAGGATAGGTCTGTCAATGGCTATTAGTCAGGATGGGCACGAATGGTGCCCCCAGCCTCTGTTTGCCAGAAGCTGGGAATGAGCGACAGGGGATGGATCACTTGATCATTACCTGTTCTGTTCATTCCCTCTGGGGCACCTGGCAACTGACAGGATACTGGGCTAGATGGACCTTTGGCCTGACCCAGTAGGGCCATACTTATGCTCTTATGACTGCAAGACTGGGACACTACATTAAGCAGCAAAGAGTCTTGTGGCACCTTCAGGACTCTTTGCTGCTCTTACAGATCCAGACTAACGTGGCTACTCTTCTGATACATTAAGCAGGTAGTTAACAATAGACTAAATATTTTGTAGGTGGTTCCATCTGTTTCTGAATAAAATCTGTCCTTTATGGTGGCAAAGAAAGCCTGGAGTGCTGGGCACTCCACAATCTGCAGGCCGCCTGCATCAGTCGTTTGGAGGCCTCCTCATTATCTAGACTAGAAAAATAGGATGTGTCTGTCAACTACATTGACAAATGTGTTAATTAACATGCTTTTAAGCACAAGGTACTACCTAGAGTAGAAAGACAGTGGTGTTCAAAAAATGTTTGCTGGGTGTGTTCAGTGGAAAGGTTCACCCAAAGTCGTGGTTAAAAATGAATTCCTAAATATTTTCCTAATCTAGTCAGGGTCTGAGAGAAGTCAGTTGTTCCATTTCATGTAAATAACACATGGACTCTGAACACTAACAATGACCAAATGTTGCAAAAGATTAATATCTTTTTTTATTGGACCAACTTTCAGCTGGTGAAAGAGACAAGCTTTTGAGCTACACAGAGCTCTTCTGGTCTCTCTCAGCAACAGAAGTTGGTCCAATAAAAGGTATTACCTTACCCACCTTGTCTCTCTAATATGCTGGAACCAACATCGCAAACAAATTGCAATGCAGTTATTTCACTGGAGCTCATTTTAGCAGTTGACATTAGCGTGACACCTATTTTCCATTCTAATCCCCATGGGGAAAAGGTATACAGGAGAAATTTTCCTCCAAAAGTTTTAAGATCCATAAGTATGTGCTGCTGTTAACAATTTTGGTTAGTGCACAAGTGTGACTTCTTTCTTTTAGGCGGCTGACGTGAAATGCTCAAAGAAGCTATCTTTGCTAATGCACTCACGGATGAGACTCTCGCAGGAACAGTCCATTGTGCTGAGTGCAGTGCTGACTGGGAAGAACGTCTTCTTTACAGGCAGTGCTGGTGAGAAACTTTATAGCTGAAGTGAAGCAAGGTTACCCCACATGTCCTAACTGCACTCAAATTAGGGCTGAAAAGCTTTAGTCTGTGGTATTGTGAGCGCCAGGAAAACTTTGGGCCTATCCCGCATGGAACACTTTTAGCAAAAGTTTCACACCTGTGCTCCCACTGGCTTATGAAGAGGCTGTGTGCAAAAGGGCTTGTCCCATCAGTTTGAATTGTGGAAGAATTAAATAAAAGTTAAGAAAATGTTTAATCTCTTTTGTTGTTTGGACTCTCTGAGGGCCAAAACTATGAAACCAAAGCAGAGAGACCCAGTTTTAACCTGTTACCCCTAAAATTCACTCAGAGCTGACAGATTATTACAACTGTCACCTTTTGAAACCGTAGACTGCAACTCATTTGTGTGTTTTCCTGCTTTAACCTTTCAATAATTCTCTCATTTCTTTTCTTAATTACTAAATCTTTAAGGCTTAGATAGTTTACTATAGGATTGGATACAAGCATTGTCTTTGGTGTGAGATCTAAGGTATGAATTGACCTGGCATAAGTGACTGGCCCTTTACGACTGGGGGTAACCTGAATATCCTAAGTCTATCTTCTCTGTGTGGTAAGAGACACTGGGATGTCCATGGGGACTGTTTGTGACTCCATGGTAAGACTAAAACAACAAGGTGTCCTTGTGGCACCTTAGAGTAACAAATTTATTTGGGCATAAGCTTTCATGGGCTATAACCCACTTCATCAGATGCATGGAGTGAAAAATACAGTAGGCAGGCATAAATATACAGCACATGAAAAGATGGAAGTTGTTTTACCAAGTGGGGAGTCAGTGCAAACAAGGCCAATTCAATCAGGGTGGATGTGGCCCATTCCCAACAGTTGACAAGAAGGGATGAGTATCAGAGGGGAGAAGTACTACAAAAAGTAATACAAAAACCTGAGTCTTCATTAATCCGTGCTGATGTGCCCCTGCCTACAGCAGTAGGGAGGCCTAGGGGGGAGGGCGTAGCTAAGCACCTCTTTAACATGATGAGGTTCATGGCCCTGTATCTTTAAATATGCCCTTTCTCATGCCTGCCACCCCTCCCCCCTTTTTAAGCCATATTGTCTTGTAAGGGAGCAGAGGTTTTTGGGTTGTTGTCTTATGGCTTGTCAAAGTAGGGCATCACAATCTTACTTACACCAGTGTTGCCAATTCTTGTGATTTTTATCACAAGTCTTATGTTTTTTTTGTTTTAAAATATCCAGCCCCTGGAGTCATGTGAAAATCTAATTTAATTTTAAGTGAAGTTTCTGGTTCTCATAGTTGCTGAGCAAATCATCAAATGAGAATCCTAAAGATTCTTAAACCAGAAGGCAATTAAGAGAACTCACTTGTTTTTTTTCTTTTTAAATCCAGTAGGTTTTGTTTTGTTTGGTTTTTTTGTCATGATTTTGGGGGCTTGATTAATAATTTTTTAACACTTGGAATTGGCACTGTTGCAACCTGCACTGTTGCAACCTACACATTCTGCAACGCTTAGTGCAGATGCACAATGTGTCAAGCCTTTTGTTTAAGTGTAGCTGTATCTAGCGATGTTTAAGAGTTCCCTTTTGGTATAAGGGATAAACTCTAATCAAAGATGCACATTAAAAAGTTGAATGAGGGAAAGAACAATTCAACTTTAGCAAAAAGTGAAATCTTTTAAATCATCCATGTTGGGGAGAGGTTTAGCCAATATAAATGATGACACTAACTAAGATGCTCTTATAGCTACCATGGTTTCTCCTCCATGACTGGGTTCCAGTGTGGGGAGTTTATGGAACCCTAAATGGGAGGGGGTCAAATAACCCCTAAACTGCATCTTCTCTAAATGGTCAAACAGAGCTAATCCTTTCCTGACATGGTTGGCTTTTACAACTACCTGAGCTCTATGTGGTCAGGCTGTTCTTGTCTTTTGTTCCTAGCGTTTTCTGACCTATGAGGTTTTGAATGAGCAGAGTGGAGGGTGGTATTAGGAGGAATTTGGGACTGGAATTCAAACCACATGTATTTTTGGGGATATATCTCTAATGGTGTCAGGGGAAAGCTTCTTTCTGAAATAAATTTTATACTCTTCTAAAAGGGACTGGGAAGTCATATCTGCTGAAAAAGATTGTGGGCTCACTCCCCCCAAAGAGCACCTATGCTACAGCCAGTACAGGAGTAGCAGCTTGTCATATTGGTGGCATCACGCTCCATGCTTTTGCAGGTAAGGAGGATAACTTTCTGCTTGAGAACCTTCCCTGGCTTGCTGTGCTCTGGGGAAGATGAGTGGAAGGGACCTGGGAACTCTTGGCATTTTGGTAAAGATGATACTAACTCTGGATTCTCTCCTTTCATTAGGTATTGGTTCTGGGAAAGCTCCACTAGATCAGTGTATTGAGTTGGCTCAAAGAACTGGAGTGCGTCAACATTGGTTGAGCTGCCAACACTTAATTATTGATGAGATTTCAATGGTGGAGGGCAAGTTTTTTGATAAGCTGGAGGCAGTAGCCAGGTGAGGGTCATGCAGCAAAGAGTCTTTATAACTGATCAAGTTCCCTGGATCACTTTGCTAGGAATGCCTTCCCCCTACCTCCTGTGGCTGTATTGGGAGGTAAGGTTTGCTAATGGCTAGAGTAGTTGGGAGTCTCTGGATTATGGAATCCTAGAAAGGGACCTCAAGAGGTAATCTAGTCCAACCCCTTGCCTTGACATAAGACCACATAGGCAGAGACCATCCCTGACAGGTGTTTGTACAACCTGTCCTTAAAATGAAGGAGATTCCACAACATTCCTTGACAGCCTAATTCAGTACTTAACTATCATTATAGTTAGATTTTTCCAATCTCTAATCTAATGCTCTCTGCTGCAGATTAAACTGATTACTACTTGTCCTACCTTCAATAGACATGGAGAACAATTGAATGCAATCCTCTTTATGACAGCTCTTTATCACATTTGAAGTCTGTAATCAGGTCCACCCTCAGTTTTTATTTCTCAAAACTAAATTTGCCCAGATTTTTTAAACTTTCCTCATAGGTGAGGTTTTCTAAACCTTTTATTATTTTTGTTCCTCTCCTCTGGGCTCTCTCCAATTTGTCTCCATCTTTCTTAACATGCGACAACCAAAACTGGACTGAGGCCTCCGACTGAGGCCTTAACAGCGCCAAGTAGAGCGGGACAATTACCTTTCATGTCTTGCGTACAACACACCTCTTAATACACCCCAGAATTAAATTAGCCTTTTTCACAACTGCATCACATTGACTCCTATTCAATTTGTGATCCACTATAACCTCCACATCCTTCTTGGCAGTACAACCATCTAGCCAATTGTTTTACATTTTGTAGATGTGCATTTGTGGTTTTTTTGGTTTTTTCTTAGTATAGTATTTTGCACTTCTTTATTGTCTTATTTGTTGATTTCAGACCAATTCTCCAATTTATTAATGTCCTTTTGAATTCTAATCCTGTCCTCCAAAGCATTAGCAACTCCTTTCAGCTTGATGTCATTCATAAATTGTATATTCTATGTAAGCAGGGGTGAAAATGGGCCAGTACAGTGTACTGGTAAGAAGCCGGTACTGTCCCATGCACAGCTGACGTTAGTGTTGCCGCAGCAGTGCTATAATGTTGCTGCCCCTTTTTGCCCCCTCCTGTTTGGTGCGGGGGAGGGAAGGGGTAGCTGCCCCAAGGCCAGCAATTTAAAAGGGCCCAGGGCTCCTGGCTGCAGCAGCTGGACCCCAGGCCCTTTTAAATTGCTGCCAGAGCCCCAGGCAGCGCAGATGGGCTAGCTGCGGGAGGCTGACCCTCCAGCCCTGCCCCTTCTGCCCAAGGCCCTGCCCCAGGTCCTGCAGCCTGCTCCCTGTACTGGTAAGTGTTTAATATTACTTTCACCCCTGTATGTAAGAATACTCTCCACTCCAGCACTTAAGTCCTTAATGAAAATATTGAATAGTATTGGGCCCTGGACAGATAGATCCACTCAGTTTGACACTGAACCATTGATAACTACTCTTCCAGTAAGGACTTTTCAATCAGTTTTGCACCCACCTTTATAGTAATGTTATCTAGACCACATTTCCCCAGTTAGCTTGTGGGAATGCCATGTGGGGATGTGCCAAAAGCCTTTCTAAAATCAAGATGTCATGTCTGCTACTTCCCTACATATGCTAGGCCAGTACACCTGTCAAAGAAGGAAATTAGGCTGGTTTGGTATGGCTTGTTCTTGACCAATCCTCTGTATCGATGAGGACTCCCAGCAAATTTCATGAGACCACTCCTATTTTTTGTGCCAAGGTAATTAATGAAAATATTAAATTCACTCCCCTTACAGAGCTGTCAGGAAACGGGATGACCCATTTGGAGGAATACAGCTGATCATCTGTGGGGACTTCTTACAACTGCCACCAGTCAGCAAAGGCAATGAGGAAACCAAGTTCTGCTTCCAGGTGTGAAGCCATCCCTACCCACTACTTCAGACTTTGTTCATGGCTGTCTCATAATGAATGAACAACTTATTCACAGGCGAAGAGCTGGAGGAAATGCATCCACGTGAACATGGAGCTGACAGAAGTCTGGAGACAGACTGAAAAGAGCTTCATCTCACTCCTGCGTACAGTCCGCCTGGGCAGGTGAGGAGGAACCTCTTTCCTCCTTCCCACAGATGCCGAGTGTAGGGGTTGTCACTTGGCTACCTCCCCAACATCCTCTAAAGGTGGTATAGCTGGGTAGAGGCTGTTAAGGCACCTGAACACATCTTTGCCTCACCCACTCCCAAGCACCACTGCTTCTCAACTCCTTCTCCAACTAATGGAAGCAGTAACACTAGTTGCTCCTTGCCCAGTTAAGCAGGCTGCCTGCATTGTGATCGCTCATAGTCTCTGCTCCATGGTGTCCAGTTCACCTGCTGTGCTGACTGCTGATGGATCTCATGGTCTTGAGACACATGAACAATATGACAATGCTGGTATAAAATTAACAAATTAAACCTGATGTTCAATTCCTTGGAACCTAACCCTACACCTGGAAGTGTCCTTCCCTGTCTCTGTATAAGGTTGTGTGGGTGATTGAGCTGCTCTAGCAGGTGGGCATTAGGGAATGAGGAGGAGATGGTGTGGAGGGGGCAAGAATGTGCTTGTCACATGTATCCACCTTGTGAATAAATCATCTGAGGGGTAAAAAGTTTTGGTGATATCTCATGAAATCCCCATATGTTTGCTTTCAGTGACACTGAAAGCATTCAATGTTATCAATCTCTTATTGTTACATTTAGTGCAGCTCCTTTGATAGGACCAGTAGAGTAGATCTAGCAGTCAGCACAAGTCTGGAACAACACAATGAATTCAATGTAATGGCCTGTCTACATTTGTGCTCCCACTATGGCTAGTCCCAGAGATGCTCCATTAGAGCAGTAGTGGGAGACCTTAAGAACCTTAATGAGATAAGGCTATGGGGTGTGGGGAGAGCAGGGCTTGTATGCACAAGTTGAAATAACTCACCCTTCCAATAGGGGTAGTGACTTCGTGGTGGTTGCCCAGGGTGTACAATAGATATCACTATTCTTGGCATTTCTCACCTGAGATCTCCTGTTGGAGACTTTAAATCTTTATTCCTTGTTATATTATTACGGTACTTATTTGCCACCCCAATCTCCACCAGGTGCACAGATGAGGTTACCAAGCAGCTGATGCAAACAGCTACCAACAGGGTCGAGAGAGATGGGATCCTTGCAACTCGTCTCTGCACCCACAGGGATGATGTGGAACTAACAAATGAGAGACGATTGCAACAGTTACCAGGTAAACACATGGGGCGAGAAAGCTGTTAATTTCAGCAGGAGGAGAGGACACTGTAGATAATGAGGAATGAAGAACTGGCATTGTGGAGCTCAAGCTGCTCTACCAGCGGGCATTGTGGATATGAGGCATTATTGTAGGGTCAGACCTGCCTAGGGTTTTAAAATACATACATTATATATGTAATCTATATAATGTAAAATTGGCATAAACTATGCCTAACAAATGTCCCATTACACATGCACTCACTCCAACCAGCTGTAGACCAGACCTGCCCCTTAATTTGTTTATTTCCCCCATTTCTAGTCTCCCCTCCCATCCAATACCTCATGCAGGCCTGGCCCTTCTCAGGAGGTCTGCTGCTTCACTGCAAGTTAAGTGTTTCATGCCCAGAGAGTCTTCCCCAGCTGTCTCTGGGTGGTCTTGCTGGAAAAACTAGAGGGGGGTGGGGAGGTCTTGCATTCATCCATTGGCAAAGGCATGAAAGGGAGGAGACTGCCATTGTTCTAACAACTGACCTGAAGCCAGAGACTTATCAGGGAGGTAGGTGCTGGAATGGGGGTCTACCAGCTGGAGACTCCTGGGACACATAGGTCCATTATAAAAACTGTTTCATCTTGGAGCACAAACTGCGGACTCCAAAGCCTCTCTGTGCTAAACTTCCTTTCATGATAGCTTTGATTGTGAGGGGGAAATGGAGCAAGAAGGTGGCAATTGAAGTCTGACTGCTCAGTGCCTGGCCTCTCGGGGCATATCTGTGCTGCAATGTAAACTCCTGCTTGACCCCAGGCTCAAGCCCTCCCACCCCCACTTGACTCTACACTGTAATTGCATTAACCCAGGACTCAGACCCAGCATCCCAGGATGCTGCTGGGCTGGAGGGTCCAAGCTCCAGTTAAGCCACACCTGACTTGGGTCCCAGGAATTGGCCAGAAGTATCCCATGGAACTATGGGATAACTTCCTTAGTCTCTATCCCAGTAATCTGCAATCCACACTACTAAAAACAGACCTTTTTGTGGGACGGAAAACAGGGCCAAAACATCCACGAGTGCCTCATGGATGGTCTGTTAGTTTCCTGACACAGGAGTGAAAGTGCAAGCAAGAGAAGTTCATCAAAAGGCACCTTCTCCATGTTGCTCCAGTAGCAGACCAAAAATGACTGCTCAGCAGTCTGGGTTGGTGGACTGTTCAACCTTCCTGTAACATGCAGGGCAGGCAGTAAAGTTTTCCCACAGTACACCATGGTCCTGGGGCTAGAGTGGCCACACTATTTTGTGGGTAGGAGAAGAGAGCACACTAGGGACTCTGGGATGTGGTTACTTTGACTCAGGTCTGCACTCTGCAGTGTGCATTCCAGCGCCCTAGATTCAAGCATGGGTTAGAAAAGCCTTAACAAAGGGTTAAACTACAATGTAGATGCTCCAGCCCAGGGTTCCCTAACATGGGTCAACTGACTTGAGTCCCACTAATCCTGGGCTTACATTCCAGTGTAGACATACCTTCAGATTCACAAACTCTGGAAGGCATAAATTGGAGCAGGAGGTAGGGGAGGGCCAGCAGGGGCTTTCTCCTGTTGGAAGCTACTGGAAGAGATCCTTTCTGGGGTGTACAAGAGTTGTGTGTGGAGAGCTGGATTTCTGGGCCTGAGTTCAGAATAGGAAGTAAGAACCCTTCTGGCTCAGTCTGGAGAAACCTGCTGTGTGGAGTGAGTGCCAAGCCTTCCCCATGTTTAGGGACTTTGTGTGATAACTCTGATGGTAAGTCCATGTTTGTATTGCTTCTTCCTCACCAGGAGAAATGCACTCCTATGAGGCTGTGGATAGTGATCCCATGCTAGTGAAAGCAATTGATGCTCAGTGTCCAGTAAGTCGCTGTATTCAGTTGAAACCAGGAGCCCAGGTGAGCATGTGCATATTCTATGGGGAGTAACGGCCAACGGAAGGATTAGAGTCAGTATTTGGGGAAAGATTTTAAAGATAACAGCACAGGGATGTGGAGTGGGTGTGAAATGGAAGCACCCCTCAGACCCCAGTCTGTTCTAAAGAAACAGGCTATTACATTAATTTATAAGATGTCCTTCCCCACTTGATGAAAGTGATGAAAGCCACTTGGTTTAAATTCAAAGTCTCAATCTCTGCTTGGAGACTGATTGACCAAGGTGACTGCTTGCTCTGTATCCAATGGAGAAGAGACATTGGATGCACAGCACAGAATCACACTAAGTACAGATGGGGTGGGGACTGGAGGAAAAGGCACTTTAAAGCCACTTTTGTGCTGCCTGGATTCTAGGCTGCTCAGCTGTTAGCATAAATTAGAGCTAGGCTTCTTATGGACTATGGCACAGCTCAGAATCCCTGCAGTACCATGTGTTAAGGCTCTGGCCTCCCATCACCAGTACACCCTGTACACCAGGGCTTGGGGGTGAGGGGCACAATAGGGCTGCTTACAATGGCCCTACACTGTCTGCATTGGAGAATTGTTCCCTGGCCACTTTCAGTTTCTTTAAAGTCCCTGTAAACTGCTGGAGTGTGGGGAGGAATCTTCCCAGAGATCCAAGTGTCACTATTATGTGACTTTGGTTGTAGACAGAAACAATTCACAATCTTCCCAAAGCAATTTCACAGAGTAAAGGGGTGATGGGATCTGTGCCCTGTGAGGCTCAACAGCTGAGAGCCCTGGGGAGGAAGGAGCTCTGGGATGGCTTCACTGTGAGGTGATTCCACCTACTGTTGCTAGGTCCCACAGTAACATTAACAGTATCAGCCAATTATTCTGACTCCTCTGAGTTAGGAGCAGAACTGGGGCAAGGCAGGTGAATGAATAGGGCTGTAAGGCAGGGGCACCAAACAAATCTAGGCATTTTTCCCCTCCACTATAGGTAATTCTTACTAAGAACCTGGATGTGTCCCGGGGTCTGGTGAATGGGGCAAGAGGGGTTGTGGTTGAATTTGAAGCTGACGGGAAGGGTGAGTATATAATGTTAAGGTTGCCAGTTTTGGTTGGCTGTATTCCAGGAGACTTCATCACATGACATAATCTGTAATTAAAGATTAATCTTTAATTTCTGGAGACGCCAGGACAATTCTGGAGGGTTGGCAGCCCTATATGATGTGCTTATGACTGCCAGTAGCAGCTGTTAGTTTTACTGCAATTCCTTGGTGGGGGGGAGTAATCATTTCTGCAACATCAAGTTCTCCCTGCCTGTGAGAACCAAGAATCAGGCCAAGCCCCCAGATATAGCTGCTTAAGGGTTTTCTGTGTGTGCTTTTCATCATTCTCTGGCTCTGCATGCTTGCTTGCTCTTATCTGGTTTCTGACCATGTCCACTCATGCTCTCTCCTTGCAGCAGTACATCTTTCCAATAGCAAGAACAAATGTAGCTTTTTGGCAATGCAGTGTTCCAACCCTCCACCGCACTATTTCATGTTTTCTCTGCTCTGTTTCTGGCCTGGTAAATAGTTCTGTTCATTCTCCTGCTTAAGGGTGCCTTCTCTGAATGCTTTACAGTGTCATCTCACTCCAGCAAGAACCACTGTGCTAGAGGAGCAGCAGAACTGAGTTGTGCTTTTATAAATAGAGCCCCAAGGTCCATGGAAGAATTGGTCTGAAATGGGAAGGGATAGGGAAGGGAAAAGGGTAAACTTAGGCTCCTGCTTCCTGGGAACACTGGTACCAGAGGGACACTCCTTATTCTGACCTGCTCTTCTCTCCCAGGACTGCCCCAAGTGAGGTTTCTTTGTGGGGTCACAGAGTTAATCAGGCTGGAGCGCTGGGTCTTCAAAGGTCCATCTGGAATTTATCTGAGTCGTCAACAGTTGCCTCTAAAATTGGCATGGGCCATATCCATCCACAAGAGCCAGGTTAGTACTTTTATAGAGACTGCCACAAAAAGTATTCTCCTTTACCTTCATGTTCTTAGCATGCTTATGCCACTGGGAGTAGTGGGAGAGGGGAGCACTAGGGCACCTGTGTGGGTTGGGGGAAGTGGAGGTTTTGGGGGCAGGGTTGCCTAAAGATGCTTGCACTGCTGATGACAGGGAAGAAGGAAACTGCCTTATCTTCCTCCCTTTGCTTTGGTTAAGGTATGTTGGCTCAAAGGGTACTACCATTCATGGTTCTGGAGCAACAGGCCTGAAAACATTACCCAGTCTCTTGGAGTTAAATCCTCTTCCTTTTTTACTCTGTAGGCACGTATTTAGGCACAGCAGAGTCAATGTTCAACAGTTTGTTACTTTAACTGGAGTTACCAAATGGTTCAGTTTAAGCAGAGCACTGGATTGGTTTAAGTTAAAAAATTAAAACCTGTTTATTAACAAAAGAAAAGATTAAGTGAATTCAAATATGAGAAAGTTAGAAATACATCTAAAAGGCTAAAACTTAATCTAGCAAATTTTGGTTTAAGGCTCTGTTTGCTCACCAACAGTCTTCCAGCAAGGTAGTGATTGACCTTTCCTTGGTCATTATCTCTCCCAGAGATCCAAAGGTGCTGGTGCCTTTGTCTTATGTGAAAGATACCTTGGAGTTTTCTGTCCCTTTCTTTTATAGTCCAATGAACCTCTGAAGTGGATTCTTCTCATGTTATCCTTCCAAGTATAGTTTATTCAAGCAGTAGGTGGTGACATGGAGTCCAGTGGTGAAGGAGATAAAATCCAAATTGTTCTGTTCCCTGTCATCTCTTCCCCCTGCTGTCTTGAGGACGCTGTTTACTACATATATGTAAATTGTGGTAAACACATTCTTTGAATGATGGTCCATACTGTATTCCACTGGGATTATGCCCAGAGATGGAGCTTTTGAAAGTAGTATTGGATGGCAGTCCATGTATGCACCTGCACCACCTTGTGGTTTCAGATGAGGTGATTAAAGGGTGCAGCAGGCCACAAGCATCTCCAGTCCTTTCTTGCTGATCCAAGTCAGAGCTTCTCCTATCCTCTTGTCCTTCATAGAATCATAGAATATCAGGGTTGGAAGGGACCCCTGAAGGTCATCTAGTCCAACCCCCTGCTCGAAGCAGGACCAATTCCCAGTTAAATCATCCCAGCCAGGGCTTTGTCAAGCCTGACCTTAACCTCTAAGGAAGGAGATTCTACCACCTCCCTAGGTAACGCATTCCAGTGTTTCACCACCCTCCTAGTGAAAAAGTTTTTCCTAATATCCAATCTAAACCTCCCCCACTGCAATTTGAGACCATTACTCCTCGTTCTGTCATCTGCTACCATTGAGAACAGTCTAGAGCCATCCTCTTTGGAACCCCCTTTCAGGTAGTTGAAAGCAGCTATCAAATCCCCCCTCATTCTTCTCTTCTGCAGGCTAAACAATCCCAGCTCCCTCAGCCTCTCCTCATAACTCATGTGTTCCAGTCCCCTAATCATTTTTGTTGCCCTTCGCTGGACTCTCTCCAATTTATCCACATCCTTCTTGTAGTGTGGGGCCCAAAACTGGACACAGTACTCCAGATGAGGCCTCACCAATGTCGAATAGAGGGGAACGATCACATCCCTCGATCTGCTCGCTATGCCCCTACTTATACATCCCAAAATGCCATTGGCCTTCTTGGCAACAAGGGCACACTGCTGACTCCTATCCAGCTTCTCGTCCACTGTCACCCCTAGGTCCTTTTCTGCAGAACTGCTGCCTAGCCATTCGGTCCCTAGTCTGTAGCGGTGCATTGGATTCTTCCGTCCTAAGTGCAGGACCCTGCACTTATCCTTATTGAACCTCATCAGATTTCTTTTGGCCCAATCCTCCAATTTGTCTAGGTCCTTCTGTATCCTATCCCTCCCCTCCAGCATATCTACCACTCCTCCCAGTTTAGTATCATCCGCAAATTTGCTGAGTGCAATCCACACCATCCTCCAGATCATTTATGAAGATATTGAACAAAACCAGCCCCAGGACCGACCCTTGGGGCACTCCACTTGATACCGGCTGCCAACTAGACATGGAGCCATTGATCACTACCCGTTGAGCCCGACAATCTAGCCAGCTTTCTACCCACCTTATAGTGCATTCATCCAGCCCATACTTCCTTAACTTGCTGACAAGAATACTGTGGGAGACCGTGTCAAAAGCTTTGCTAAAGTCAAGAAACAATACATCCACTGCTTTCCCTTCATCCACAGAACCAGTAATCTCATCATAGAAGGCGGTTAGATTAGTCAGGCATGACCTTCCCTTGGTGAATCCATGCTGGCTGTTCCTGATCACTTTCCTCTCATGCAAGTGCATCAGGATTGATTCTTTGAGGACCTGCTCCATGATTTTTCCAGGGACTGAGGTGAGGCTGACTGGCCTGTAGTTCCCAGGATCCTCCTTCTTCCCTTTTTTAAAGATTGGCACTACATTAGCCTTTTTCCAGTCATCCGGGACTTCCCCGGTTCGCCACGAGTTTTCAAAGATAATGGCCAATGGCTCTGCAATCACAGCTGCCAATTCCTTCAGCACTCTCGGATGCAACTCGTCCGGCCCCATGGACTTGTGCACATCCAGCTTTTCTAACTAGTCCCTAACCACCTCTATCTCCACAGAGGGCTGGCCATCTCTTCCCCATTTTGTGATGCCCAGCGCAGCAGTCTGGGAGCTGACCTTGTTAGTGAAGACAGAGGCAAAAAAAGCATTGAGTACATTAGCTTTTTCCACATCCTCTGTCACTAGGTTGCCTCCCTCATTCAGTAAGGGGCCCACACTTTCCTTGGCTTTCTTCTTGTTGCCAACATACCTGAAGAAACCCTTCTTGTTACTCTTGACATCTCTTGCTAGCTGCAGCTCCAGGTGCGATTTGGCCCTCCTGATATCATTCCTACATGCCCGAGCAATATTTTTATACTCTTCCCTGGTCATATGTCCAACCTTCCACTTCTTATAAGCTTCTTTTTTATGTTTAAGATCCGCTAGGATTTCACCATTAAGCCAAGCTGGTCGCCTGCCATATTTACTATTCTTTCGACTTGTCGGGATGGTTTGTCCCTGTAACCTCAACAGGGATTCCTTGAAATACAGCCAGCTCTCCTGGACTCCTTTCCCCTTCAAGTTAGTCCCCCAGGGGATCCTGGCCATCCGTTCCCTGAGGGAGTCGAAGTCTGCTTTCCTGAAGTCCAGGGTCCGTATTCTGCTGCTTACCTTTCTTCCCTGCGTCAGGATCCTGAACTCAACCAACTCATGGTCACTGCCTCCCAGATTCCCATCCACTTTTGCTTCCCCCACTAATTCTACCCAGTTTGTGAGCAGCAGGTCACGAAAAGCACCCCCCCTAGTTGGCTCCTCTAGCACTTGCGCCAGGAAATTGTCCCCTACGCTTTCCAAAAACTTCCTGGATTGTCTATGCACCGCTGTATTGCTCTTCCCAGCAGATATCAGGAAAATTAGTCACCCATGAGAATCAGGGCATGCGATCTAGTAGCTTCCGTGAGCTGCCAGAAGAAAGCCTCATCTACCTCATCCCCCTGGTCTGGTGGTCTATAGCAGACTCCCACCACTACATCACTCTTGTTGCACACACTTCTAAACTTAATCCAGAGACACTCAGGTTTTTCTATAGTTTCATACCGGAGCTCTGAGCAGTCATACTGCTCCCTTACATACAGTGCTACTCCCCCACCTTTTCTGCCCTGCCTGTCCTTCTTGAACCGTTTATAACCATCCATGACAGTACTCCAGTCATGTGAGTTATCCCACCAAGTCTCTGTTATTCCAATCACGTCATAGTTCCTTGACATCACCAGGACCTCCAGTTCTCCCTGCTTGTTTCCAAGGCTTTGTGCATTTGTATATAAGCACTTGAGATAACCTGTTGATCGCCCCTCATTCCCAGTATGAGGCAGGAGCCCTCCCCTCACAGATATTTCTGCCTGTGCTTCCTCCCGGTATCCCGCTTTCCCACTTACCTCAGGGCTTTGGTCTCCTTCCCCCCGGTGAACCTAGTTTAAAGCCCTCCTCACTAGGTTAGCCAGCCTGCTCACAAAGATGCTCTTCCCTCTCTTCGTAAGATGGAGCCCGTCTCTGCCCAGCACTCCTCCTTCATGGAACACCATCCCATGGTCAAAGAATCCAAAGCCTTCTCTCTGACACCACCTGCGTAGCCATTCGTTGACTTCCACGATTCGACAGTCCCTACCCAGGCCTTTTCCTTCCACGGAGAGGATGGACAAGAACACCACTTGCACCTCCAACTCCTTTATCCTTCTTCCCAGAGCCACGTAGTCCGCAGTGATCCGCTCAAGGTCATTCTTGGCAGTATCATTGGTGCCCACGTGGAGAAGCAGGAAGGGGTAGCGATCCAAGGGCTTGATGAGTCTTGGCAGTCTCTCCGTCACATCGTGAATCTTAGCCCCCAGCAAGCAGCAGACTTCTCGGTTTTCCCAGTCAGGACGGCAGATAGATGACTCAGTCCCCCGGAGGAGAGAGTCCCCGACCACCACCACCCACCTTCTCCTCTTGGGAGTGGTGGTCGTGGAACCCCCAACCTCAGGACATCGCATCTCATGCCTTCCAACCAGCGGAGTCTCCTTCTGCTTTCTCGCCCCAGACATATCATCTGGTCCACTCTCCGCAACGGTACCTGTGGAGAGAACATGAAAGCGGTTAGTTACCTGTGTCTCTGTTACTGGAACCCGGACATTCCGCTTACCTCTTCTGGAGGTCACATGTTGCCAAGCTTCTTCACTGGCCTCTTGGCTCCTCTGTGCAACCTGCTCTATATCTTTAGAGCTTTGTTCCCCTAGAAGCCTATCCTTAGTTTTGTCCAGAAAATCCTCAGTTTCTCGTATGCAACGCAGGGTCGTTATCTGTTGCTCCAGACCTTCAATCTTCTCTTCCAATATGGAGACCAGCTTGCACTTTGTACAGACAAAGTCGTTTCTGTCCTGTGGAAGAAAGACAAACATAGCACATCCAGTGCAGGTCACAACAGCTGAACCCCCCCCTTCCATATCACCTTCCTACTATGAGCTTCCTCAGAGCAGTTTGCAAGACGTAAGCCTCACTGGGCTCACTCCAGGCGAACTCCCAGGCAAACTCCTGCTGTGAGCTGCTCTGCTGTCCCCTGCTGCTCTGCTGGTTCGCCGCCGCTCAGCTGGTTCGCGAAGCTCTGGCTATTTTTAAATAGCCTTGTGATGCACTTTGCAAAACCTTTAGGAAAAAGCTGTAGGTTTTTTTTGTTTTACATTTTCTAATTTAAATTTGTTCCCTTTTTTTCTTGGGAAGCTGCTTCAGTTGCCCTCCCCCCAAATGTTCCCCCCCCTTTCCCAACACACACACAGTACCCAGATCTGTGTATTGGATTATGCTGAAGATGCCAGGGTTCAAAATCAGTGCTTCCTGTCCCCACTTGTTTTCAATCTGTGACGAGCACCAGTACAGTGCTTTTTGTACTGCCTGGGGGAATGCCACATTGCATCCAGGTGCAGTATCTGCCTCACTTTCTCTGCCCATACTTGAGATAACTGGGCTCTCTGCCTCAAAAGCACCTCCATAGAGGCTGCCACGGGACCTGTGTTAGATCCTGGCCAGGGAAACATCCCCACTCCTACATCAGCCTCAGCAGGCAAAGAGTGCTCAACCCTAATGCAGAGCCTCCTTTCAGAGCAATGGATACCATTGACCCATGGGAGATTTGGAAGCACACTGCATCCCCATGAACTCTTTGCATTAGAAGGGCTGTGATTGCCACAAACCACAATCCAGTCATCTGTTCACTGGGTCTCTTACCTTGCTATGTTCCTGCCACCTCCTGTTCCAGCAGCACCACCATTTGTAGAGGTCTCTGATTCAGATGATATGGATATCCAACACAATCAACCATTCCCATTCCAGGAGCATGACTATTGCAAGGTTCTGACAGCACTGTGGCAGTTCCTTAACATATAATATTCTAGGATAGCTATATATATAATAAATTAAAGCTATATTATATATATATTTATAACATATAATATTCTATGATTCTATTCTAGGATAGCTTTAAATGTTTGTAAGTTCCTACCCTGCCAAGAGAGCCTGCCTGGGGTGCCAGAGTATACCTGGATCCTGGGGATTTAAGCAGTGTGCTACAAGCCCATGCCAGTTAGTGACCGGCACAATAGCTGCTGGAAGTTCCTGGGGAAAGGTCGTGTTCAGGAACAGTGTTGGATTTGTAAAAACTTTAAACCCAGAACCAGGAAGAAGAGAGATAATAGATTCAAATCCCTTCTCATGGGGGCAGCACTTTGCCCCTCGTCGGAGCATCAACCCCATCCGGCACCAAGTACCTCCTTGGTTATGAGTGTTCTGGCCTCCTTTAGAGGGGCTCAGCATGGCCCAAGATCCCTAGCACCAACTACCACCTGGTACCAACATACTTCTCCAGCTAAGAAGTCAGCACTATCCACACAGCACTGCTCTCCATCGCCGGTGCCACAGAAGATGGAAAAAGTCAGACATGGGGTGCTCCCCACTGAAGAAGATGCCTGAGAGAGTGAGAGTGGCCCAGCACAGGTCTCAAACAGACATTGAACTGTTGACACCATTGGCTTCGGTACCAGGAGGAAGTCCATTGTGTCTGGTGCCCATGGATTCCCCATCTAGAGTGAGCAATAGAAGGGATACAGCCCTGGCTGCACCACTGACACCCTGGGGCATATGAGGCAGCGAGGAGCCTCCTGGCCCTTCCAGCACTGCCATGTTCCCCAAATCATGGCCAATAAGGGACAGGTCCGGCATCGCAGGACTCCATTCCACAAAGGCAGGTACCGGCCTAGGGCAGGCTAGCAATGATGGCGAGACACCATCCACCATAACGTTCATGTTTGCGGGGCTCGTCCCCCACGGTGTCACTCGTCACAGCAGCACTCACACATCAGCACTCACCATCCTGGCACCCCGCACCATCACAGCACCACTACCCAGCACCACCGTGGTCTCCCAGGAGTGGGTCATTGGGCACCGAATCACAGGTAGACTTGTACACCTCACAAAGAAGCTGACATCAGGCAGGCCCTAGGTGCCTGGTAGCCATGACTAAAGGGCTCGTCCCATCAGCCTGGCCTCTTAGCCAGTGGCAGATGTCACTCCAGTGGCCAGTCTGGACCCCTTGGGTAGCTCAACTGTTCCAGGGCTCCCACTCAGGGCAATCTTGCTCAGCGCCATCAGAGGCAAGAGCGCCTCCACCTCCCCCCCCACCCCCTTGGAGAGGGGCTCCATTCCAGGGGCAGAAGTCAGCGATGCCCAGGATACCCCAGCGGGACACTGGCCAGCAATGGCAGACATACAAACCTGGTGCCAGTCCAAGCCTCCTTGTCCTTTTTCCCTGATGAGGGGGTGGTGGGTATGGCTATAGCATCTATACAAAACAACTACAAGGCTCCCCAGGAGCTCTTGTCAGGTGGCACAGAACCTGGGCATTAAAGTGGAGATCACGGAGTCAGCCCCAGCCTTGGTGGACATATTGGCACCCTCAGGACTGGCAAGGGTTGGCCTTATCATTGAACAAGGCTATCTTGCATCCCATGAGGGCTCTGTGGCAAACCCCCCACATCCCTCTAGCCCATTGCAAAGCAGGTGTAGAGAAAGTATTTTTTGCCCCCGAAGGGGTATGAGTATTTGTACACCCAACCCCCACCAAGATCCCTGGTTGCAGCCGCTGCTAATGAGCAGGAAAGATAAGGGCAGCAAGGACCCTCCACCTAAGGCAAAGGAAGACAGGAAACTGGACCTGTTGGGGAGGAAAGTATACTCAATGGGAGGGCCTCCAGTTGAGAATCTGCAACCACCAGGCACTGCTAAGCCACGATGCCTGTTGTTCCTGGTCCACTAGGCTAAAATTCAAGGAACTCTTGCCATCACTCAAAGAAGAAAACAAGGTTACTTACCTGTAACTGGAGGCGCTTTGAGATGCATGGTCCCTATCTGTATTACACTGCCTGCCCTACATCCCCTCTGCTGTGGATCCCATAGGTCTGCATTGGAGAAGGAACTGGAGATGCTGGCAGCCTGCCACACCCTTTAGTGCCTTGGACAAAACCACAAGGCAGTGCAGGGTGCATGTGCAGACCACCAAACAGTACTACTTTCAAAAGCTCCAGCTCCAGGCGCATGTGTAAAACCCACAGTGGAATACAGATAGGGACCACACAGAGTTGACGGTGAGTAACCTCATTTTCCTTTTATTTAGGATAGACTTGTTTAACAACTTTTGCCTAGGCACCGTTGTCTTGTTTTGAACATGTGAAACATCATATCAGGACAATTCATAACTTCAGACAATATTGCTGCATGCATTTCACCATATTATTGATTAGCAAATTATTAGTTTTCAAATGATACCTCACAAAGCCTATTTTGTTCAAAGATTATTACAATAGTCAGTGTGTAGGGTCACAGCATTCTTGTGCCAGCATTAACCCTTAACTTCTCCCGCTCTCTACTGTTTATCCCTCTGATGTACTTAGAGACCAATGATCTCTCCCCTCAGCCTTCATTTTGTTAGGCTAAACATGCCAAGTCTCTTCTCAAAAGTAGGTTCTCTATTCCTCTAATCATCCTAGTAGCCCTTCTCTGCACCTGTTCCAGTTTTGAATTAATCTTTCTTAACCATGGGAGATCAGAATTCTCAGAAGTGTCTAAAAGGAAGTTAGAGGGACTAAGAACAATCCTACTCCATTTCATCTAAATGTCCCCAGGAAGTCCTTTTTCAATCCCATTGATCTACTTCCTGCCAAGTTCATAGAGAAGTTCCCTTTGCATTGAGAAGGGGTAGATGTTAATAGGAGCAGTGTTTTCCTGACATTCATACCTTCATCACTATATTGTGGATGGGACAATTGGGTCCCATATGAAGATGTGTGGGATGGCTTTTGTGTTGCAAGCTCACTGGCTTTTACCTGTGTCTTCCATGCACTAGGGTATGTCATTAGACTGTGTGGAGATCTCCCTGTCTCGAGTCTTTGAAAGTGGTCAGGCTTATGTAGCCCTTTCCCGAGCCCGTAGCCTTGAGGGCCTCCGGGTTCTGGATTTTGATCCCAACGTTGTGAGAGCCAATCCATACGTGCTACAGTTCTACAATCACTTGCAGAAAGAACAACTTCTATCTCAGGTAAATTCAGCAATTGATTTCCATTAGCCTGTTGCAAGCCGAGACGGGCACCGAAACTCGGAATCCCCCCCCAAAAAGCAAAGGAGCAGCAGGTAGTGATGAGAGGGACAGGATTGGGGAAAGTCAGGGAAGAGTAGACGGGGAAGCATGTGATAGAAGAAGGATGTTTAGTCTAAGAGTCCTATTCAGATTACAGCCCACTAACTGATCCGCTGCACAGAATGGAAGTGAGTTCCCTAGGCCCAATCCTTCCCCTTCCATAGAAAGGCTAAATGAGAAATGATTCACTGGAAATCTCTTGGTTTTTTCCCCTAGGCTTCTCTACACAGATACATTGAAGCAGAAGAAAAGGAGAATTGGAAATCTAGCTGAGGATCCACTGGGCTACATCTGCAAGGCACAAGCACAGGCTGATCTGGTTTCAGCAGCGCAGCTGTTGGGTACATCTTATACCACTGGTGAAATTTTGCTTTGTGTTTCTGCTTCATTGGCTCAAAGGCCACACCTGCCCACTGTGACAACACTAGCTGTTCAGGCACTTAACTTTTTGGGGAAAATTCTTCCTCTGTTTACGTCCTGCTGGTTTAGGGTGGAGGATAGCATCAGACCCCATCCTCTCTTCCTGACCTATACATACTTGTGTAATGTTTGACTTCTCCTCCAGCTTGCCAAGGACAAATGAGATGTAGCTCTTCCCCTTCCTCTGCTGAACTGGAGCCTGCTAGCTGTGGCTTTCATCACACAGAAAGGATACTGAAGAGCAATTGGAATGCTGGTGCTGAAAGTATACTATTTCCAGCTGGTGAAGTGCTAACAATCAGGATGTCACTCTGCAGGTGCACCCTGCCTTTAGAACCATTTTATGCTATCCATGTGTCACCTGTTGATATAGAGGGTTCACTAGTTTTACTGCTGGGTGAAGTTATGTGAAGTCATAACTGTCCTCTTAATTTTGGTGGTACTTTATGGCAATAAAAGGATGTATCCACTGCAATCTGTCATACCAAGTTCTAGAAGTAGAGGGGATTATGGGATGTCATCAATTCACAGGCTCTGGGTCTCTGATCTGATATGGTGGCTTAAAATGCTTCAAACAGTTTCCTAGGAGTATTTCTTTAGTTTACTGGACCCAAAGGATCCACCATTTTCTGTAAAGGCAGGCCTGGGGCCTCAGGAACTCCAAGGCTGAGCCTATGGGCTCCAGAAATCCTTATTTCTATCCTGGGCTCTCTGCAGCATGTCAAGCTGAAGTCCAACTCAGAGACAGACTTCACCATAGGGAGCAATGCACTCCAGTAAGTATTTGCAGTGATACTAGACAGCCTTTTCAAGGCAAGGTAACATTTTAGTCACCTGGAATGCACCACCTTTATCATGTTAAGTTGGAGAGAATGACTTAAGGCCTGTTCTTAAAGTGCTTGGTCATGTCCATTCTATGTCAGGTGTGTGTGCTTGCTACATGCACCAGTGCCAGAATATTTCCCCTAGTGGTAACCATAGGGCCAGCTCTGGTGCCCTCTTGAGTGGCACACATATGCGCCAGTATAAGTTCCTTCTTACTGCCAGTGTTGATGCTGGAACATCCTCGTGCTCTAGCAAACTGTTCCAATGTGGTGTTCGGTAGCTTTTTATTTATAAAAATTTTGTTATAGAAGGTGTAGTTTTAGTAGCTCTTAGTATAGGTTGTTAGTCCCTTTTTGTGGGTTAGGGGAGGGGGTAGGGTTAGGTTGGGGTCAGGGTTGTTAGGGGAGGGGTTAGGGGGCACAGGTGAGGGTTAGGGTGGTTCAGAGTTGAGGGATAGGGTTCAGGGGCAGGTTAGGGTGTTAAAGGGCTCAGGTTAGGGGTTTAGTGTTGGGAGTAGGCTTAGGTGAGGGTTGGGGAGGTTTAGGGTTTAAGGTCAGGGGGTGGGGGGAGGGTTAAGGGGTTTGGGGTTAGGGTTAAACCCCTCCAGTTTATATCTGGGAAGTTAGTCTACTACGATCACACAATTCCCATTAGTATTTACTTCATTGAAAACATTAGAGGTCTCTCTCCATATCCAGATCAGCTCCCAGCAGTCTATAGCGCATCCCAAGCACTATCCCAGGGGAGGCTCTAGTAGCTTTCTTCCCCAATGTGATTTTTGCCCGGACAGACTCTTATCCATTCCATCCCTGATTTCTTTACAGTCTACCTCATCGTTGATGTATACGATGCTATTCTACCACCTTTGCCTTTATTTCTGTCTTCCCTAAACAGCACAGACCCTTCACTACCTATAGTCCAGTCATGACGACTACTCCACCCTGTTTCTGTTCCCCCTAGAATAGCTGGTTTCCCTTCCTGCACCAGTAGCTCTAGTTCCTCCATTTTGTTACCTCGGCTCCTCCATATTCGTGTACAAACATCTTAATTTTTGCTGTTTGGCTTCGCTCACCTTCTTTACCCGATTAGGCACAGATATTCTACCGCCAGTATCCCCTATAAGACTGGTATGTACACTACCCTTCCTCATTATGTCCATTCCGCTACCCACAGCTGTATCCTTTTTTACTTTGTTTTCTTCCCTCTCAATGTTAAAATCCAGCTTGGAGATTACCTGGACATCTCCCCCAGATTCCTAGTTTAAAGCTCTCTTGATCAGTTGTGCCATCCTAGGAGTCTATTTCCCTCCTTACTCAGGTGAAGTCTATCCTACAAGAACAGTCCTCTGTCCCTGAATACTTCCCCGTGGCCATACATCCCAAAGCCCTCCTTATAGCACCAGTGCCTGAGCCATCTGTTGAGCATCATAATCTTGTCACATCTTTGTTGCCCTTCTCTAGGAACAGGCACAATCCCACTGAAAATCACCTGAGCCTTGATTTCCTTAAGCATCTTCCCCAGCCTGGCATAGTCTCCCTTGACACTCTAGCAAGAATCAATATCTATGTACTGCTTCTGTCACTTGTGTTCTCATATGGAACTCTACTTTTCCCTGTTGCAAGTTCCCTCCCACTGTAGCTATCCTGAAGGACCTAGGTTCCCCTGTGGTGATGCACTCATTTAGGGTTAGGGTTTGTTATGGTTTTAGGGGTCAAGGGGTGAGGGTTAAAGGGTTTAGGGTCAGGGTTAGGGGTGAGGGTTGGGGTTAGGGTTTAGGGGTTGGGGTCAGAGTCTAGGGTTAGGGGGTTGGGGCTAGGGTTAGAGGGTTAGGGTTTAGGGTTAGAGTTTAGGGGTAGGGTCGGTTTAGGGTTAGGGGTTTAAGGGTTAGGGTTAAGGGTTTTAGGGGTTGGGGTTAGGGGGGAGGGGGAGGGTGAGGGCTTGTTAGGGTTAGGGGGTTAGGTTTAGGATTTAGGGGTTATGGTGCAGGGGTTAGGGGGTAGGGTTAGGGGTTAAGGGTTAGGGTGTTAGGGGGTAGGGCTTGGGGTTAGGGTTAGAGGTTAGGGGGTTAGGGGTTGGGGTTACGGGTTAGGTTTAGGGGTTAGGGTTTCGTTTTAGGGTTAGGGTTGTTGGGGTTAGGGTTAGGGGAAGGGTTCAGGGTTTAGGGTCGTTAGGGTTAGGGGTTAGGGG
>NC_136388.1:0-2500 GCF_965140285.1 Lepidochelys kempii
ACCCTAACCCTAACCCTAACCCTAACCCTAACCCTAACCCTAACCCTAACCCTAACCCTAACCCTAACCCTAACCCTAACCCTAACCCTAACCCTAACCCTAACCCTAACCCTAACCCTAACCCTAACCCTAACCCTAACCCTAACCCTAACCCTAACCCTAACCCTAACCCTAACCCTAACCCTACCCTAACCCTAACCCTAACCCTAACCCTAACCCTAACCCTAACCCTAACCCTAACCCTAACCCTAACCCTAACCCTAACCCTAACCCTAACCCTAACCCTAACCCTAACCCTAACCCTAACCCTAACCCTAACCCTAACCCTAACCCTAACCCTAACCCTAACCCTAACCCTAACCCTAACCCTAACCCTAACCCTAACCCTAACCCTAACCCTAACCCTAACCCTAACCCTAACCCTAACCCTAACCCTAACCCTAACCCTAACCCTAACCCTAACCCTAACCCTAACCCTAACCCTAACCCTAACCCTAACCCTAACCCTAACCCTAACCCTAACCCTAACCCTAACCCTAACCCTAACCCTAACCCTAACCCTAACCCTAACCCTAACCCTAACCCTAACCCTAACCCTAACCCTAACCCTAACCCTAACCCTAACCCTAACCCTAACCCTAACCCTAACCCTAACCCTAACCCTAACCCTAACCCTAACCCTAACCCTAACCCTAACCCTAACCCTAACCCTAACCCTAACCCTAACCCTAACCCTAACCCTAACCCTAACCCTAACCCTAACCCTAACCCTAACCCTAACCCTAACCCTAACCCTAACCCTAACCCTAACCCTAACCCTAACCCTAACCCTAACCCTAACCCTAACCCTAACCCTAACCCTAACCCTAACCCTAACCCTAACCCTAACCCTAACCCTAACCCTAACCCTAACCCTAACCCTAACCCTAACCCTAACCCTAACCCTAACCCTAACCCTAACCCTAACCCTAACCCTAACCCTAACCCTAACCCTAACCCTAACCCTAACCCTAACCCTAACCCTAACCCTAACCCTAACCCTAACCCTAACCCTAACCCTAACCCTAACCCTAACCCTAACCCTAACCCTAACCCTAACCCTAACCCTAACCCTAACCCTAACCCTAACCCTAACCCTAACCCTAACCCTAACCCTAACCCTAACCCTAACCCTAACCCTAACCCTAACCCTAACCCTAACCCTAACCCTAACCCTAACCCTAACCCTAACCCTAACCCTAACCCTAACCCTAACCCTAACCCTAACCCTAACCCTAACCCTAACCCTAACCCTAACCCTAACCCTAACCCTAACCCTAACCCTAACCCTAACCCTAACCCTAACCCTAACCCTAACCCTAACCCTAACCCTAACCCTAACCCTAACCCTAACCCTAACCCTAACCCTAACCCTAACCCTAACCCTAACCCTAACCCTAACCCTAACCCTAACCCTAACCCTAACCCTAACCCTAACCCTAACCCTAACCCTAACCCTAACCCTAACCCTAACCCTAACCCTAACCCTAACCCTAACCCTAACCCTAACCCTAACCCTAACCCTAACCCTAACCCTAACCCTAACCCTAACCCTAACCCTAACCCTAACCCTAACCCTAACCCTAACCCTAACCCTAACCCTAACCCTAACCCTAACCCTAACCCTAACCCTAACCCTAACCCTAACCCTAACCCTAACCCTAACCCTAACCCTAACCCTAACCCTAACCCTAACCCTAACCCTAACCCTAACCCTAACCCTAACCCTAACCCTAACCCTAACCCTAACCCTAACCCTAACCCTAACCCTAACCCTAACCCTAACCCTAACCCTAACCCTAACCCTAACCCTAACCCTAACCCTAACCCTAACCCTAACCCTAACCCTAACCCTAACCCTAACCCTAACCCTAACCCTAACCCTAACCCTAACCCTAACCCTAACCCTAACCCTAACCCTAACCCTAACCCTAACCCTAACCCTAACCCTAACCCTAACCCTAACCCTAACCCTAACCCTAACCCTAACCCTAACCCTAACCCTAACCCTAACCCTAACCCTAACCCTAACCCTAACCCTAACCCTAACCCTAACCCTAACCCTAACCCTAACCCTAACCCTAACCCTAACCCTAACCCTAACCCTAACCCTAACCCTAACCCTAACCCTAACCCTAACCCTAACCCTAACCCTAACCCTAACCCTAACCCTAACCCTAACCCTAACCCTAACCCTAACCCTAACCCTAACCCTAACCCTAACCCTAACCCTAACCCTAACCCTAACCCTAACCCTAACCCTAACCCTAACCCTAACCCTAACCCTAACCCTAACCCTAACCCTAACCCTAACCCTAACCCTAACCCTAACCCTAACCCTAACCCTAACCCTAACCCTAACCCTAACCCTAACCCTAACCCTAACCCTAACCCTAACCCTAACCCTAACCCTAACCCTAACCCTAACCCTAACCCTAACCCTAACCCTAACCCTAACCCT